>NW_017732370.1:53293-89377 GCF_001890085.2 Hipposideros armiger | reverse complement strand
GGTAGACAAACACTAGGAAGGCCTTCCTGGGAGGTCCCCAGAGTAGAAACCTGAGGCACTGCTTCTAGAAGGCTGCCATTTGGGCAACTAAAGCTCATTTGATATTAGTTTAATTTGCAGCAAAACTCTTTCCCCTTCCCTTTTTTTTTTTAAGAATAAAAGGGAAAAAAATCACTCTAATCAAATCTTTTATTCTCTTGCTCTAATGGGACCCATAAAGGCTGACAGAGTACAAAGAGCCAACGATGCTGAAAAGCCTGCAGGCTGGGGAACAGAGGGGGAAGGTGCCTCCTATGGGGGAGACAAGCAGCTTCAGAAGTTTCTTTTCTCTGAGGGCAAGTGATGGAGCCCTCAGTGATGGAGCCCTCAGTAATGGAGCCCTCAGTGACGGAGCCCTCAGTGACGGAGCCCTCAGTGATGGAGACCTCAGTGATGGAGCCGTCAGGGCCTCCACACTGAGGGTCTTTCCTTCCTCATCTCCCCCGCCCCCCACCTTGGCAACTAGAGCAACAAGTTGTACATCCACCTGAACCAGAGCTGCCAGCACCACTCTTCCTGGAGCCTTCCACCAGAGGGCTTCAGGCTGGGAGGCCTTGCTGCATTTGACTTGCTTCAGGAGTGATTCACCTGAGGAGTCTGACCTAGGGAAAGGCCCAAGGCGTTTCTATCTCCTACTGCCCTGTTTTCTCCCTGGTGGAAGCAGAGTTTCAGGGCAACCTTGAACTGAGGCCTGAGGGTCCACACCTCAATAGTACCCAAGACAGGTTGCTTGAAACTAGTTTCCACAAACCTCTGATTTAACAGTTTCTACTCAGACAACAGGTCATCATGGCCTTGGTAGCATAGGAGACAGGCTGGGGGGCCAGGAATACGGAATCTTAGATGGAGATGGAAGATATATAGACTCAATCACTGCACTGATTCTTTGGAACCTCTCCCTTCTTCAAAGAGCCTAAAACTCTCTGGTCTGCATTTCCCCTGGGAAGAAACCAGAGCATGCTGTGAGCCCTAGAGAAGGGCTGAGGCGTGGAGCACAGAGCTCTCCCCTCCTTCTTCCCTGAAGCTACAAGCCACAGAGCAGGGCTGGTCCCTACCAAGTCCAAACGTGCACTCCCAGGCATCTGAAGCATCTGGTCCAGAGAAATAAAAACAATGAAAGATAATGGTTATGAGAATATAGGTACATTATCAAAGGGAGGTATCGTTTTCTCATTCTCAGCATGTCTAAAAAAAAGAAGAAAGGAAGGAAGGAAGGGAGAGAGGGAGGGAGGGAGGGAGGAAAGGAGGAAGGAAGGAACAGCTGTCTGGAACACCTGTCTGGACATCCTATCCAGATGTAGAGAATTAGTAAGGACCCCTCTTCAAGCCCTTAGTTTACAGGACCAGGAATCACAAGAGGGCCTTTTGAAGAATGTCAGCCTGTGATAACTGCAAAACGACCACAAAGCTTTCCCACCTCAGGATGTGCTCCCTTTGTAGTGGGGCTTCCTTGTCATCAGTGAAGGAGTCTATTCTCCAACCCTTGAACCTGGCCTTGGACATGTGACTTTCTTTGGCCAATCAGACACTAACAAACATTAAATAACAGAGGCTCTAAAGGTGCTTGTGAATAAGAGTATCCCTCTTTTGCTGCTAAGAATCTTCCATTACCATACAAACAAGTACAGACAGACAAAGTTCAAACCAGCAGAGTGAGTTATCCCTAAAGAGGAAAGATGGATATCTATGTCTATATCTACATATTAAAAATATGAAGAAAAGACTAGACCTGGGCTAGCCTCCTGAAGGGTGAGAAACCATGTGGCCATTGCCCCAGCTGATGGAGGCCATCCCAGACCATCCAGCCCTGGTCAAGCTAGCCCAGATCAAAAGAACCATCTAGCTAACTACAGAACCACGAAACACAATAAAGTGTTGTTTTAAGCAACTAAGTTTTGGGAAGGTTTGTTATGCAGCAGACGTTAACCATTATACTCTCTTTGCCATTCACTCTCAAGAAAAAGAATTCCTTGGCTCCTTGGGAGGAAATGGGCAGACTGGACCAAGCAGGTTAGGAAAATGTCCTTAAAGCCAATGAGAAAGACCATGGACTCAGCACCTGGAAGCGGAATTCAAACCACTCATTGGCTAAGTGCTAGTTGTATGTGACCTTGGACAAGATACTGAATAACTCTCTGAGCCTTCGTCATCTGCACACTGAGGACAGCAAGCCATTGCATAACATTGTTGTCAGAAGGCAATGAGACAATAAATGGGAAAACCCGTGACACACAGCAAGTGCTCAATAAATGCTTGCCTTTTTTATTCAGTCAGACTAGATGGTCAAGGTGTCTTCCACTTTGATTGCAGAAGAGTAGAAAGCATAGAAAGGGTCCCCAGAGGGACCCACTCTCCCTGACCCCAGACCACTCAAACTGCAGGGCCACACAAGGGCAGGGGGGAAAGTCTGTAGCTAAAACAGCTGCTCGAATCTGTTGCTGAGGCATTTTAATCTCTCTGAGGAAAGAGATGTATCATCCAACATTCACCGCATCAGCAACTCTGTAAGTAAAATGTAGAAAACACAATGTCTTTATTTATCCCATCAAGCAGTAATTAGAGCCCTGCACAGGAATCTCAGGAATCTTCGTTGCCAGGCACAATGGTTCCTAAAAGCCAAGCAGGTTTCTAATTGGTCTAGGGAACAACTCTGGGGGCATCTCACAGAGATTGCTAAAGAGGGACTCATCCAGAGGCACAATTCCCCTTTTCACACTCTTGGAGAAAAAATCAGAACGCTGCACTGTATTAGCAAATTAGATCAAGAGGGAAATAGGCAAAACACACACAGCCCCAAACCTGGAGGACTCCCACAGATCCCTTAACATAAATATGTTGGAAAGGCACTTGGCTGAGGCATCCAAGAAAGGCAGAGAGGCCATTTTACTTACTTTTTTTTTAAAAGCAGCTAAAGAAATTGCCTTTACGTTACACCGAGACTCTGCCACCCCGCCGCTGGGCTCAGCTGAGGAAGCCGAGAGCTGGGGCAGAGAGCAGCGCCAGGTCAACACCTGTTGGGTAGAACCAGCCAAGAAGGGAAAAGGAAGGGGGGCTGGCCATTACTGGGCTCCATGGTGTGCTGGGTTCTGGGAGAGGTGCTTTGCATACATTATCCCACTGAGTACTTCCAAGATCCTATGAGTCAAGAAGTATCACCTACTCCCACTGAGAAGGCACTTCTCCCGCCCCCACACCCCTCCGTCACCCAGCAGGTAAGGAGCAGAGCCAGACTGGAACCTAGAAGGAAAAGGGTTGACCCTCTAAGGTGAGTGGAGACACTTCTAACAACCAGGGCCCCTGGGAAACAAAGCTACCTAAGGCTGGTCTGCATGAGGCTGGTATGTTCCCACCTCTGCGAGTAGCACTGACTAAGCCAGGGGTCCTGAAGCCTGCCAGTATTTACACATAAAGAAGCACCAGGTGAGGTAAGAATCTCATGGAACACAAGTCTAGCTGCTGAAGCCCCTTCTCATTCCCACTCTTTTACCTTCCTTACACCCTCCCTACCCCCAGTTCCCCGCTTCTTCTGTATATTTTATAGATACAGATGATATAGGTATAGACATAGACGTAGAGAGAAAGATACAGATATCCATCCTTTCTTTTTGGAAATAACTTTGCTGGCTTAAACCCCACTCTGGCTTTTCACATGGCTTCCTCTCTGATGCTCTCCCTAACACCCCATGCCTACTTCCCAGGCAGAATTCATTGCTCTCTCACCTGTGTTCCCTTTTTTACCCACACTCATTGTGCTGTATTCTGTTTACTGGTTAATAGGCCTATCTCCCTTTCTAGAATGTGAGAATACTGAAAAATTCTTATTTATCTTTGTATCCCGAACACTTAGCACAATACTTGACACACTGAGTGCCTACTATGAGCTGGGTGTTAGGGGTATGTTAATAAAGAAGTGATAAAGAAGGTATCCCCTCAAAGAGTTCAGAGTCTAGGGGAGTCAGACCATCAGGGACATACAGTACAATCTGGTAAATGCTTTGGTGGGTGAGAACAGGGTCTAGAATATGGTCTGAGATGCCAGGAAGGGGTGGCATCTCAGCTGAGACCTGTGGAAGAGTGAGATGTGTCTGGGTGAAGACAGGAGAGATGTTCTAGGCAGAATGAGCTGCATATGCAAAGGTCTAGAGGTGAGAGAGATTAAGAAACATTCTAGAAACTACAGAGGGTGCCAACAAATGTATACACATTTTAAGAAAAGAAAAAATTGTATTAAAATTGTAATGCTCAATATATACCTATAACAGAAGATGACTATAAGTCATGTGTATACATTTTTTTGACACCTCCAGTATAATATTATAGGTTAGTATAGCTAGAATATCAGTGTGATATGTCACTGTGTAGAAGAGGATAAAGGTGGGAAGATAAGCATGGATCAGATCACTCCTCCATCCACGCAATCAGTCAGCGAGGAAGATGTGAGCACCTTCTCTCTGTGATGTACTGTATGAGGCGATTGGGCCGAGGTGGTGAATGAGACATACAGTTCCTATCCTTATGGAGCTTACAGTCTAGAGGGGGAGAAAAAAATCAAACACAAGACATAATTTCAAAATGTGCTAGGCGCTATGAATGCAACTAACAAAAATTAGTGACTAAGAAATACAACGCATTTCTCTCGTATGTGAGATAAATCTGGGACTTAAGGATGGACAAATATTGGCCACGTGGAAAACAGGTAGAGATGCTCCCAACAGAGGGAACAGCGTAAATGTGTAAACCTCCTGGGTGAGGAAAGAGATTGGCATGTCCAAGGGCTGAAAAGCCAATGAGGGTGAAACAGAGAGTGAGAGGGAGGATACCAGTTAGGATGGATACAGCTGCAAGCAACAGAAAACCTCCCTAAAAGTGACTGGAACCGCAGAGACACTTCTTGTCCGACGTAAGAGGAGCTTGTCAAATTCTATGGTGAATACTGCCATTCAGCCATGTTTTCATGCTCCTCCCATCACCCATCTTCAGTGTATGGCAGCGTCTCCCCTCACGGTGAACAGGCACCACATCTGAAAAGCAGGAGAGTGGTGAGGGGCAACTCTCCCTCATGCATAACTCTCTCAGGAGGGCAGGACATCGTTCCTAGAAATCGCCAGTGGACATTCTCTTATGTCCCATGGCACAGAGACAATCACATGCCACCCTTAAACCAATCGCTGGCAATGGAGTCATGGCACTACCATGATTCGCTTAGATTAACCATGATTAGTTACCTCCTGTGGAGAGGAGGCGGGCTCACCTTCCCTAAAAATGTCACCACCGCTTGCATAAAAACTCTTGCCTATCTGAACACAATGAGGGCTCTGCTACAAAGGAAGATGGGAGGAGATGGCTGTTGGAAGGGCCACTGATCAAGGAGAGGGTGCAGGATGTGGCTGGAAAATGAGACGGGGAGGCCAGATCATACACAGCCTTACAAGGCACATCAAGGAGTTAGGATTTTAGTCTAAGGATAATGAATAACCACTGAAGGGTTTGAAGCAGGGGAGTAACATGAAAAGTTATTTATTATAATGCTGGGCTGTGTGAAGAATGTGGAGCAAAAGTGGAAGCAGAGAGATCAATTAGGAGGCTTCGCCCTAGGTCAAGAAAAAGATGATGGTGGCCTGGACTGGAAGGTGCAGGGCAGACGGAGAGAAGGGCATGCATTTGAGAAACATCTTGAAGGTAACCTCATAGGACTTAGTGAGATAAGGGAGGTGGAAGGTGAGAGAAAGGAGAAATCAGGGGTGACTCCCACATTTTATGGCCTTGCAAACTGGTGGGCAAGGGTGCCGTTTACTGAGATGGGGAAGATTTAAGAAGAAGCAAGTTTGGGAAAAGAAATCAAAAGTTTGGAGGGGTGTGTGTGTGTGGGTGTCTGTGTGTGTGTTTGGGATATCTGTAGGACTTACAAATGAAAAATGCAAGTAGACAGAATTGCAATGCCAGAGCTCAAGAGAGAAATTTGGAAGTCATCACTATATAGATGTTATTTAAGGCTTGGCAATAGGTGCGCTCACCTAGCACAGGTGTGTACACAGAGAAGAAGGCCTAGGGCTAAGTCTCAGGACACCCGATACATAGACAAGAGTAAAAGAGTAAACAGAAAATGAGATAGAATGATTGCTCTGAAGCGGGGAAGGCAGAGGAGTACTGCATGCAGAGCCTAGAGGAAGTGCCTCCAAGGAGGAGAGGGTGCCAAACGCTGCTGAGAAGCCAAGATGAGAACCGCAAAGTGTACACAGGATTAGACAATGTGGAAGCTACTAGTGACCTCCACAAGCTGTGGAGGGGCATGATGGGGACAGACACCAGACTGAAGTGGGCAGCACAGTGACTGGAATGTGAAGAAGTGGAGGCAGTATGTGCTGACAACTCTTCTAAGTTGTTTGGTCAGGAGAGGGAGCAGAGATGGAGCAGAAGCTGAAAGAGAAGACATAGCTGCAAGTGGGTTTTTCAAAGATGATAGATAAGAAAGCATGCCCATACAATCTTAGGAATGACCCCAGGGTGAAGTTGCTGAGAAGGTGAGAGGCTGGGAACCAGGCACATATGGAAGGACTGGCCCTGGAAGTTTCAGGAGGAATGAATCTGAGTGCAGCTGCAGGTGGGTTTGCAGATTCGGGGGTGGAAAGGTGAAGGGAACTCCATTTTCTCATCTCCTTTGTGGTGAGAGGCTGAGCTTGGAGTGAAGGCTTGGAAGGTGAGGTGGGAGACATGACATGAGAAAAGGCAAGAAATAGGAACGTTGGGGAGTAGAAAGGGAGTCTACTGGAGAAATGTCATAGGATAGAAAAATCTTAAAAGGCCATTGAATGGAACTCTGACTTTCAGTTAGGCAATCTCTCACCCAGCCTAAGGGATGTACTGCTGAGTAGAGCACGGGATCAATCAGGAAACCAGCATAGAAAACTTAGTTCCTGTTCTCGGGGATCATTGTTAAAAAAAAACAGTACATTTTTGTAGGGTTCCCTGACAACCATTTTTAAAAGGGCGTGAGAGGCCACATTTTAGGGAGTCAGACAGCACCTTCCCACCGGCTTACATACAATTTCGGTGGCGCTTCACCTTCATTTTGAAAGGATCTGTATTTGGCACTGGTTCTTAAGCTTGAACACATAAGTTTTCCCATCCCTCAAGTCTCTCTGTCAAGTACTTAATGACCTGTAAACCACTTAAGTAAACTAAAAGAGCTTCAATTTTAAGGAACCTAGTAGCAGATCCTTTAATAAAGTGACTTTTTTTTTTTGTAATGCAAATAGCCTTGACCTAGTGGGTTTTCCTAAAGAAAGGCCCACCTGAGGTCCAGAGCTTTGTGGCCAGAGCAAGCATAGGTGATTTATACTGACATCTTTTATTTCCTAGGATGTTGATACATCTGCTCAAATGAATTGCTCTTCCAAGGTCTGTCCCCTGACTCATCCCATGGGAACAAGGGCTCCTGTGCCATGCTGATGCAAATGCAGACAGTGGTAGAGATACTAGAAGAGGAGGCCTGGGACAAACAGTTTGCAACTTAACATAATGTAAAAGCATTGGCACTTCACTCACACCTAAAATGTCTGTCTATGAGAATCAAACCAAACGCCAGAGCTGCCCGGGACAAAGACAGGAGAGAAGAAAGCTGTGCGTGGCTATCCTGGACTTCTGAGAAGAGGTGGCAATAGAGGGAGGATGGAAGGGGCCAGGAGGGTGAGGAGGCAGAAGGCACCTCAGTGCATACTGAGTACACCCCTGGCTGAACTTTCCACCACGCTTCTAAGTGATTCTGACATGATTAGCATTATTGCTATAATGAGACCATATCAAGAGGAAGAGTGTGAAAAACGAGGTCGAGTTGTATAGAGAAGGTGGCCACAGGATGGTGTCCTCGTGAGGCACTACCCTCCGTGCAATCCAATGGCAGTCATGCCCAGGCCCACCCACCCTCCAGTGTCAAAGCCCGGGTGCAGGACTGGGGGGAGGGGAGAGAGGACATGGCCCCTAGATGTGGCCAAATCTCTCAGTATGGTGACTTGCCTCAGTTTACCCTTCCAATCGAAAAGGAAGCAAATTAAGAAACTAGACCTCTTATGATTTAACCAAGGAACACACTAGTCTTGGCAATAACTGTCACAATGTGTGAGTGTCTCAGGACTTATTAGGTCAGGGTCAGAAACTCAGGGATGGGAGGGAGCTAAGGATTAGTTAAGTTCCTAACCCCTCGACATCTTCATTTAACCTGCCTTTAAAACACAGATAGCAATACCCATCTGAGGGGGCGCTGGTAGAAGCAACAATGTGTGTCAATCACTTAGCACAGTGCTGGCATCAGTAAGTACTCCACAAATGAAAGGTGAGATAGGGCATGGAGGATGAGACTCTGCGGCAGAGGTTGCCTTTGAGGGGAATCAGACCATCGAGGCCTAAGACCCCACTGGCATGGGCCACTGAGTCACGCAAGAAGAGCCCAGAGTCCGAATCTGGGGAATGAGTAAGGCCTATTTATGCATCCATTTATTCTCTGCACGACTGAATTGATTGCACTATGCGCAGCCTGGAAATACAGCAGTGAGGAAGATGACAGGCCAGCAGGAGGAGGCACCTGGAAATGAGAGTGCAGGAAGTCACCACTAAGAATTTGTCTGGGACCCAGACCTAGGCCACCAGGCTGATACGCACAGCTGAGTGTTCCTTGTGGGTAAGCCAGTACAATTTCATTCTGTCTCTCTGGGAAAGACAAAGCCTGAGCCTATGTGGAAATGTTCTACCCAGGCAGGATGAACTCAAAACAGGGGTGCAGGTAGGGGCCTCTGGGGCCAGCTAATAGGAAGCAGAGGCAGAGGTAAGTGGCAGGCACTAAGATGGGGTTGAAACACTAAAGACAAAGAAGAAAAAGCCAGTGGGGATTAATCCTTCATGGATGAAAAAGGTATTGAGACCTCCTGGATGCAGACCTTGACCTTCGTGATAGGTATGTCCTGCAATCTGCAAGGTACAATGGGTAGAAAGACACGAGTCCCAGAGCTGGCTCTTCTCCTCTTTGGCCTCGTAACCCTGTGACCCTTACCTCTCTCTCTGTCTGGCCTCAGGGTTTTGGGTAGAATGACCTTTGAGGTCCCTTCCTGCTCTGGCCTTCCAGGAAGTGAAGGAGAGAATCCTTTACTTGTGAAAATGCCAGCAGCCCAAGCAGGGCTGTGCGCGCATCCCTCTGACCTTTTTGGCTATCATTACCTTTTAAATATATATTAAAAGAGACAGATGTGCTCTGCCCTACTGAGGATGGTTGTTATTGTGGACAGAGGGACAGACAGGGCAGGCATGGGGTAGAGAGAGGCCCAAGGGGATTCATGTTTTGTTCTGAGTTCCCCCAGCAAACAGGGAGTGCAAACAGGAAATGCTCCCCAAGCAAACGGTTTAAGTTCATAGGCTCAGTGCCTTTGTCATTTTTCAAGCATTCTGAGTCCTGTCCTTCTCCAGTGGCTGCATCTAATTCACGAGGCTGGACTAGGAGAACGAGACACAGGGAGCCAGCACAGGAGGACACGCCAGGGGTGGAGTCAGTGGGAGCTCCTGAGGCTGCATCTTGGGCCCAAAGCAGGTGTCTCTAATGGGCCAAGCCCTCCCTCAAAAGCTCTTTCATTTAGACACTGGCCAAAGGAGGATTTTTTACCTCTGTTGGGAAAAGTCTGGGCACTGCACACCTACGGCCTGCACACTGCTTTCTTTGCCTGGGCAATGAGTCAAAATTAGGTAGACCCAAAATGTTAGGTGGCCCAAAATGTTGAGAGACCCTTGTAAGACACTATTCCTGGACACCAAACTCTTCCATTCACTATTTCAAACATTTTGTCCTTGGCTAATACTCTGGGCTCCCTAGACTGCTTCCCTGGCTACCACACCTGACTGAATACTCCGGCAAACCCTACTCCTGCTGTAAAGCTTTCATGACAAGTCTAGTTTCTAGTAACTCCCTGCCCTCTGAAAACCTATTCAAGAATTAGCCAGTAAGGATGTTGCACTATCCTTGCTGCCTCGCCCTCCCAGCGAGACCCTAGAGGACCCAATTCCCTATCCTCCTCTCTGCTAGCACACAGTAGGTAGACATGTGCTTGTTGACTGGTTGCCAGGCAGTAGAAAAGGGAGTTGACTGGCACAGTGATGACCACCTCCCCGACCCCGCTCCAACACACCAACACCCAGAACACCATACTCCAAAGGCTTCTGCCACAACAGACCCTGAATCCAGGCACTGAGAAACCTGAGGACCAGAACATGCTGAAAGCCCCACCTAGGCTATTGCACCTCCCTCTGCATCCCGGGTGTCCCCAAGAGCAGGCCACACACCAGAAGAGACAAGCGCTCTGGGCATCTCTGTCTTGTTTACCTCCAGCTGCTCACTGTCCTGAGTCTGCAAGCCCATAATTTGCGTGCCTCAGCTCACTATCTGGGTGATACACTGAATTCATGAATACGGTTTGGCAAATCCCAGCAGCTAAATGACTGACTGTGGTTTTCATACTGAGCCCTGCATGGCTAGAACGATTATGCTGCAGCAGTTTGGAATCATAAAAATCTCTCTCTCTTTTTTTTTAATGCTTTTTTTCCCTTTTTTTTTTGAACCATATGATTTCACTGATATGTGGATATAATAAAACTGAAAGCAACAAAAGAACAAGACAAACAAAGAAAGAAACAAAAACTCATGGACACAGGCAATAGTTCAGTGGTTACCAAAAGATAAGAGGGGAGGTAAACGGCAGATGAGGGTAAACACGGTTAAATATATGGTGATGGAAGGAAAACTGCCCCTGGGTGGTGAACACACAATGTGATATACAGATGATGTATTACATCATTACAGAATTGTACTCTCGAAATGTGTGTAATTTAGGAATCATTGTCCCCCAATGCATTTTAATTTTAAAAAAAAAGTCTCTTAAGAATGCAGCTGGCTACTGTAGCGGTGGCATCCTTGTCCAACAAGGCCATGCTCCTCCCACTCAATTTGAAAGGCAGCTCACCAGACTCCAGGTGCTTGCTTCCTGCCCCTGAAGACTTACCCAGCACAAGAGCTGACCAATACCTGGCCAGGCAATCCAGCAGTCCCAAGCTGCCACAACACAGGCATCCCTGCCCATCTGAGCTCATCTAGCCTTGCAGACAGGTTCCAGGATGAAGGGGCTGGGCCTGACAATGAGTTCTGAAGAGCTCCTGACTTACTAACTATGCATGTTACTGGTCTGAGCACCTTAACAATACCCACTCCTAAATAGAATCCCATTCTGGAGAGATCAAGATAATAATAACTACATATTCTGATACTGTGCTAGGCAATTCACATAGGCCATCTCATTAGATATCATTATCCCTATTTCAGGTGTCAAGAGACTTTAAGTAACTTCTTCCAGGTGACATAGGCAATACATGACAGAGCTAGGATTCAAACCTTGAGCCAATTAATCCAAAACCCATGCTCTTTTCTTCACATGGCATTATAAGAATCCCTTTTCCATATCAAAATTGCTACACAATTCCCTCCAACCACTCATACTCAGCCTGCACTACCTTCCCTGGGGGCCTCTCACCTCTGATCGTCAGTGTTGTTACATTAAGCTTCTTTTCACTCCAGTTCCCATTATATCATCTCAGCCTGGCATTATAAAGCAGCCCATCATAAACATCAGCTTGATTACAAGCAGAGGCTGTTGCCTCTAATAAATAAGCATGCGTAATAGATACAGAAGGAGAGACACGTCTATATTTTCCATTTTGTAAAGACAAATTGCCTCGATTGTTTAATCAATAAAAATGTCTCTCTAACTCCTACTGGTATTATGGAGCAATTTCAGACAGAGTAACAATGAAGCATCACATCTGTAAGCCTGTCAAGACAAACAGGGTCTGATTAGACCACCAGATGAAGGAAGGATCAGACCTAATGCCAGCCCACTGAAGGCTCATGTGGGGACACCCATCATGGGGACACCGCCATGCTTAAGTCCCCAGCTGTTTCTGGGGTAGAGGAGGAAGTAGCAGGTGTCTTGATCTCAAGTACACATTAGGTCTAGGGGAAGCCAAAGCCCAGAGCTAAATTGTGGGGTTTAATCTAATCAGTGAATCCCTAAGGACAAAACCACCCTACAGGTCAGAGGAAGGGCAGCCTTGATAGTGGGCAGAGGAATGGGGGGACTAAACAGGGAAGGTGCTCATCTTAAACGATTCATTGCCATCCCTAACTTCTCATCCCTTGAACCACGTTGAAACTCTCAGCATCTCACCATGAACAAGCACCTCCTCACTGATCTTCTTGTTTCCTGTCTTATGCCCCTAATTCTCACCGTGGCCTTGGTCATTTACACAAAACAAACATCTGAGGGAAGAAGGAATAGTCACTCCCTTATAGAACATTTTTCATTGATTCGTCCACTGTCTACATGAGAAAGTCCAAACTCCTCTCTAAATAAAGGCCTTCCCTGAACTAACTTTGTGTTCTTCCAGACTCATCTCCCACTCTCCTTTCTCTGGCTGTCCCAAACTCTTTGCAGTTCTCTGAATGACCTACACATCATGCTCCTAAGTCTTTGCACATTCTGATCCTTCCCCTAAAGCATCATGCCCAACATCCTCTCTTGACTAATTCCTACTCACTATTTAAGACCCATTCACATGACCTCTTATAAGATCCTGCCCTGCTCCCACTGTGCTCCTTGTCCCGGAGCCCTGTTACCCCTTGCACATAGTTCTATTGCACATGACACTCTAAGCATCAGCTTATCTGCCTGTTTCTTTGTGCCAATGACTTGTATCTCCAGCCCTTACTTCTGCCCTGAACTCCAGACTCATGCCTAGCTGTTTCCTTGCCAAATGCTTGTATGCCTCACAGGGCTCTCCAAAACATAACTCTGAACTCACATTTCTCAAACTTTTTCTCCCCATGAGTCCCCCATCTTAGAAAATGGCACCCCGATCCAACCAGTTGCTTGAGCAAAACTCCCAGTGACCCTTAATTCCTCATTCTCCCTCATGTTCCACATCACAAAGCAAGTCCTATTGTTAATCCTATCTCAAAAACATATCTAATAAAAAAGTAATTCAGCGGAGGAAGGGCAGTCTTTTCAACAAATAGTGCTGAAACAATTAGATATCCATTTGCCAAAAAATAAACCTTAACCCATACCTCTCACCGTATACAAAAACAACTCAAAATGAATTATAAACCAAACTATATCTAAAATCATAAAACTTCTAGAGGAAAACACAGGAGAGAAGCCATTTGTGACCTTGCATTAGGCAATCAGTACTGACTGACATAATATACCAAAAGCACAATCCATAAAAGAAAAAAAATTGACAAATTAGACTTTATAAAATTAAGAACCTCTGCTCTTCAAAAGGCACTGACAAAAGAATGAAAAGAATCTGAAAGAATTGAAAGCAGGGTCTCAAAGTGATATATTTACATCCAATTTTATAGAAGCATTATTCACAACAGCCAAGAGATAAAAGCAACCCAAAAGTCTATTGATGGATGAATGGATAAGCAAAATGTGACATATGCATACAATGGGATATTACCCATCCTTAAAAATGAAGGAAATTCTGATACATGTTACAACATGGATGAACCCTGAGGACATTATACCAAGTGAAATAAGCCAGTCACAAAAGGGTAAATATTATTTGATTCCACTTAACAAGTAATCAAATTTATGGAGACAGAAAGTATCATGGTGGTTGACAGGGGCTGGGAGGAGGAGGAAATGGAGAGTTGTTATTTAATAGGTACAGAATTTCAGTTTTGAAAGATAATACAAGTTCTAGAGATTGGTTGTAAAACAACGTGAATGTACTTAAATTCTACTGCACACTTAAAAATGGCTAAGATGGTAAAATTTATATTATGTATGTTTTACTACAACTAAAATAAGAGTAAACCACAAAATCTGGACCATCATGATAAGATTCTCAAAGAGAGTGTCTTCTGGAACCATTCTCTGAATGACAATAAAGGAGTGGTCTGTGATAAATGAATTATATATGTTTTAGTCCATGTTATATTTTCATTAAAAAAAAAAAAAATATATATATATATATATATATATATATATATATAGAGAGAGAGAGAGAGAGAGAGAGAGAGAGAGAGAGAGAGAGAGAGGAGACAAGCCACAGACTGGGAAAAAATATTTGTAAATCACAAAATCACATACCTGATGAAGGACTTGTATCCAGAATATATAACAAACTCTCAAAACAACTCAATAATAAGAAAACTAACAGGCAATACAAAAATGTACAAAAGGCTCAAATAGATACTTTACCCAAGAAGATTTAGGGATTGCAAACAAGCAGATGAAAAAACACTCACATCATTAATCATTAGGGAAATGCAAATTAACACAAGATACCATTCTACATCTATTAAAATGGAGGAAAAACAATTTTTAAATATTTTTTAAAGCACAATATCAGGTTTTGGTGAGGATTCAGAGCAAGTGGAGCTCTCATACGTTGCTGATGGGACTACAAAATGATATATCCACTCTGGAAAAGTGGTTGGTAGTTTCTTATAAAGTGAAACATACCCTTACCAGATGACCCAGCAAGCCCACTCCTACCTATCTACCCAAGTGAAATGAAAACGTATGTTCAGCAAAAAACCTGTACTTGACACATGCAGCTTTATTTGAAATAATCAAAAACAACACAAATGTCCGTCAACTGGTGAACGAATAAACAAATTTGTACTGGCATAGAATGGACCACTACCCATCAATAAAAAGGAGTGAACTGATATATGCAGCACCAGGGATGACTCTCAAATGCATAAGGCTCCATAAGCTACATACCGTAGGATTCCATTGATAGGACTGTATATGGACAAAAACAGAGCACGGGCAGGAGTGAGAGGTGGGAAAGGGGTTGACACAAAGCACACAGGGGAACTGGGGGGTGATGGAAATGTTCCATATTTTGACTGTGGTGGTCGTCATACTACCATATGCATTTGTCAAAACCCACAGAGCTTAACGCTAAACAGGGTGAGTTCTCCTGCATGGAAAGTGTACCTTAGTAAAAACAACGAAAGCGTAAGTATCTGGACCCTGCCCAACAGGCACCTGTTGTTGCCAGGGCCATTCCCTAAGCCCCTGTCAGCTCTCACCCAGCCTACTGCTACTTTTCCTCCCTTATAATTTATTCTTGAAGAGCAATAAGAATTACTTTTCTCCAATATAAATCAGATCATGTCCCTTCCCTGCTTAAAACTCGTCCTATGTCTTCTCATCTCATTTTAGAATAAAATGCAAATTCCTTCCAGGCCTACAAGGCCAAGCCTGGTGCTCGGGCATCGTGGCACCCCCCTCTCCTGTGTCCACCGTGAGCCAGCCACTCTGGCCACCTGTGTGGACTCTCAAGGACACCGAGCATGTCCAACATGAAAGATTTCACACGTGCTGAGTTCCCCTCACCTGGAAGTCTCTGCCCTGACCTCTCTGTATCTGGATCCTTCTTATCTTTCAGGTCTGAGCATAAGTGTCACTTTCTCAGAGAACAGAGAGGCTCTCCCTCTGTTCGTCCCACGTAATCACTCTGCAACCACACACCTCGTCCACCCCAGGGTTTTGTCATGACACTCATTGCATCCTCATAATCCTTATTTACCACTGGTTGTTTCCCCCTCCACTAGACCACCATCATGCTGGCCTTGTTCACTTCTGAATCCTCAGTGCCAGGGCCTGTCATGGCAAACAGTGGGTGCTCCATAAATGCTGCTTGGACTGTTATCTCCAGGGAGGAGTCTGCCTCTGAGCCTTAGTGGATACTCATGGTGGGGTGAGGGTCACTGAGCCATGGGGAAAACACAGCACTGCCTGCAGGATCTCCTACCCTGTCCCCTGCTCTGGGTGAAGCATTTCACCTAGAACTTCCAACAGCCAGTGAGTGGCAGAACCTGGGCTCAAACCTAGCCACCTGTGGAGCTGTTGGCATTAACAACCCTCTCTACCTCCCACTCTGAGTATCTGTGAAGATGGGTCGAACTTGGAACCACGCAAGAAGACACAAAAAATGCATGGGAGGGCAGTACCAGGATCCGCTGGCCAGCTGGGCCCAGCCCTTGGGTCTGCCCACTCCCAACTCCAGGGCTGAGGGGGCAACTGCTGAGTGGTTCGCAGGATTAACAATCTGATTACACCAGGTTACACTGAGAGCCACGCATGTGTCTGGCGCGGTGCTAGGTATCTCTTTTGCAGATGGGAGGGAAGGTGGTTGATATCAGCTTACTGGATGCCTGGTATGTCTTAGAAGTTCCTATTTGTTTCCGTAACACCCATCATGATTGCATCCTCATTCTTAGGTGACCTCAGAACACTCATGCCTGTTGTGTTAAGCAGCAGAGCCTTTTGGATTCCATTTCTGGAGCTGGTTCCATCGAATGCCTAAGGGCAGCTCTAAGCCCCATTCTTTCTCCAGCTTCTTGGGGAGCACTTCTTGGGGAGCATTAATTCAGCATGTTCTCAGCCAAAGAGCACAGGAGCAGACCAGGGGTCCCCAAGGAATCCTGTTGCTGTTGTAACATCTGTCCCCCCCTGGGCTGTGCCCACTTTTGTTCCTCCATGTTCTTCTATCCCGTCTCCTACAGATGTAGATACAGATGAGTTAACTTCAACAAAATGTCCCAGCCCTGGAGAAGGCAACTGGTGCCCCTCTATTTTTCTGTCCCCTAGCCTTGTTTCTCTCCTTCTCCCTGTCTACCCTGTCTCTCTCTTTCTTTGTCTCATGCATGTGCATGCACTCACAGGTACACACTCACTGGGACACTGCTACCACCCCTTTTCCAACTCACTTCCTTTAGCTGTTCAACTCACTCTACCAAAAGGATAGATCAAGACTCTGGAAAACCCACTGCAGGGGATCAAGGGCATCAAAAGGATGTTTGTGTGTGTGTGTGTGTGTGGCCAGGTGGCTCAGTTGGTTAGAACGCATGTTCTGAATGACAGGGTTGCCGGTTCAATTCCCACATGGGCCAGTGAGCTGCACCCTCCACAACTAGGTTGAAGACAATGACTTGAACTGAGCTGCCGCTGAGCTGCCGGTGGGTGCCCAGATGGCTCAGGTGGCTACAGCGCGTGCTCTTAACAACAACGTTGCTGGTTCGATTCTCAAATAGGATGGTGGGCTGCACCCCCACAACTAGATTGAAAAAAACCGGTATCTGGAATTGGAGCTGAGCTGCACCCTCCACAACTAGAAAAGGACAGCAACTTGACTTGGAGTTCATGAGTCCTGGAAAAAACACACCGTTACCCAATAATTTTTTTTTTAAAGTATGTCTGGGCTGCAGTTTTGTCCCTAGGGCCAGAGCCAAGGAGTCTGTGCACTGCACAGGGACTCAGGGCCACCTGGATCCCGTTCTGACACCGCCAGACTTCATGAAGCTCTCAGCCTTGCTAAATACCCACCAGGTGGCCAGGGCTGCATTCATGGCTCCCAGTAGGAAGGGGCTCTGTCTAACAGGTGCTCTGGGCCATCTCAACTGCAGCCCAGTGGGATGGATAGGGAGGGCTGGAGAAAGGAGGGCAGGAATTGCCATAATTTCATGTCTGGCATTTCTTAGCTGACAGGCACAATGACTCTGTGATCCCCGAGCTCTAAATTAGTTGTATTTTATGATCCCCCTGTCTGGCGGGAAATGTCCCATTAAATCCTAATGATCTGCCTTCCAAGAAACTCCGCAGGCTCTCTGTCCCCTATTGGACAGCTAGCCCTGCAAAAGCAGGGTAGGATGTTGGTAGCGGATAGGGGAAGATGAATACCCAAGAGATAGTGTCCAGAATGGATTCCCATCCACCTCTCCTCAGGCAACTGTCTTCAGAACATGAAGTAAACTAGTCCTTCTAAGCCAAGAAATCACCATCAGCCCATTGTGTGCGTCCCACAGGACCCCGCCACTTTTCACTGGACCCCGTGCCTTTCCATTCTTCTCTCGGGCCACAGCCTACTCACCCACTCTGAAACCCACCTGGCTCCTCTCCATCCCAGTGTTAGCTTATGTCTCTAGGCTACAGCAACCCCCTGGCTCCAACTCCGCCAGATGCAGAATTCGGGACAGAGCTGTACCCTGCCCCTCTTCTCCATGTGTGCAGCTGAGGCTAGGAGTCCCCTTTTGAAAGAAAGATGCCACATGGCCTTCAGAATCATTCAGATATTAACGACCTTGATGAACAATTTCCTCCTATATTGTCATTATCCCTTCTTTTGCTGAAGCTAAAGTACAATACTTCTCTTTTATATTCAGAATGGAAGATGCTTCTGGTGACTCCTGGGGAGAGGGGAAATATGACAAGAAAGAAGAGAGGGCAAGCTTAGAGGAAGAGGGAGAAGAATTTTTCCAGCTCCTCACCCAACATGGGCAGTCTGGATACCCGGCAGGAGCTAAGGTGAGACCGAGGCAAAAGGCCAGAGGTCACCTGAAACCAAACAAGAGCCAGCCTTGTCCCTGGCCCAGCACAGGCTGGTGGTCACAGAGGGGACTTGGGAACACAGGCTGACGAGGATCCAACCAACTCCAAGAGCTCCTTGCATGACGTTTGCCTGCTCACCACTTGGGCCTGCCTCTCCAGAGGCACTACCAGTTGCCCCTGGCCACAGCGGTTGTCCATGACCATCAGCGCTCTAAGTAGGGTTCCTCTTCACTGACCTTGGATTAGAGCCTGTACATTCTTGGCTGGATCCTTTCCTTCCTTTCTTTATTTTATCTCATCTCATGTAACCTTTGATCTCCACCTGCTCAGGTCATGAGAAAGCTAGGCACAGGAGTGTGACCCTCCCTGCTCCCTGTAGCACACCTGGCCAGTCAAAACTCTCACCTAGACCATGAAACCTGCCCTCCACACTCCCATCCCTCCCCTAGGAGGGGATCAGAAAGAGAAACTCCAGTTCTCCTGAAGTCCATCCTCACCCAGCAGAGAAGACAAAGGTATTACTAACTTCCATTATTACAGCTCATTTTACAGTTATTATTGTGGATTCTTAAGATGTAAACAGTGAGGAATCCTAATGCCTCACTAATTAATTCAGCAAACTCCCTGAAATAATAGGAGTTGTTAATTGTAATTCGAAACTCACCCTCCACCCTACCATCACTAGAATCAACTCATTAAACAACAATCAGCCAGCACCGAGCTTTCATGGGGAAGATGGACTATTTCTTTTTACAGCCACAATTAGGCAACCCATTCAATAATCAGAATGAAATACAAATTTACCCAGAATGGCCAGTAAATAATGGCCATTCACATCCTGTTTTCCTATGGTACCCTCCTAGAATAGAAAAGGGGCTGCATCTTCGAGCTACAGCAGGATGCCATCTGGACCATCTTTGCACCACTCCTCAGTGTCCCCTTAAACAGGTTTGTGCTGGTCAGTTCATAAGCACCAACTGAAGCAGAGGGTGCTGCTGGATGCCCATATCTAGTTCTGCCAATATTTGTAGAGGTGCCGAGCAGGAGGTCAGAGTGGCTCCTGGTTTCTAAAAGAACAATGGTGGAGAATGAGGCAAGAGCAGATATGTACCCCAACACATTCACATTATCAGCACACTCCATTCAGAAAACCCTTTGCATTTCTGGCAAAAAAAAAAAATCCCAAGGGGGCGAAAAGGGCTTGGAAGATGGGGGGAAGACCCCCACGCCAGAAGGAAGTGATGTAGACAATTTCATGAGGGTCACTGAATAAGGTGTAAAAGTTAAATCAGGTAAAAGGCAGTGGCTGGGCAGGGAGAGAGAAAGAGAAGCATGGGACGATCCATGGAAACATACGAGCACTGAGGCGTCACAGTCTGAGCAGAAAGCCTGTACTCTTCAGAATTTTCAAAAACGCTCATGTCCTGAAATGAAGGAAGCAAAGGTCCCAGCATTAAGGTGCATAACCGAATCATCTCAGCTAGTCTACCTCGGGATGGTGGGCATGGTAGGGTCCTCTGAAGCCAAAAAGACTGCTGAGCACAGTGCCATTCCCCACTTCCTAGAACTCATCAAGGGCAAAGCAGGAGCTATTTACCCGAAGCATGGAAAGCTTTAGAAGAAATTCAAGTGAAGGAATGTCAGAAACTCCTTGAGGTCATGTACCCTTTCCCTGTCATTCATTATAGACCTGGGCACATGGTAGGTGCTCAATAAACACGTTAAACAGAGATTCGTGGTTCTAGGACAACCCTCTGCTCAGTGGGCACTGTGAAGAAAAAGCCTCCCCTCTGTGTAGATTTATTGATGGAGTGCTTCAGTGGGAAAGCAAGTGATGCTCTCAGAATTCATTCATTCATTCATTCATTCATTCATTCAAAATCATCTATTGAGCATTTACTCCATACTACCTGCCTGCAGGTATCAGGGGTTCAGCAAGACAGGCATAGCCCCTGCCCTAACAGAGCTTACAGTCTTAGGAAAGAGGGACAAGTGAACAAATAGCCAGGAAGAGTGAGAAATACAGTGATAGAGGGTGTTATAGCCTAACCCAAAGGAAGAAATGTTCAAGCTGAGACCTGAGGAACATACAGGAGTAAGCCAGGTGCCACCATCCCCTCATCTATAAAATGGGAGTAATAAGAATCCCTGTCACGGGCTGGCCAAGTGGCGCAATGGTTAAGAACTGGCTTGGGACGCCAGAGGGCCCCAGTTCGGATCCCACATATGAGGGCCAGTGACACTGCCCTCTACAGTTAAGATGCTGAACAACAGCTCAACCTGGAGCTGGGCTGCCGTGAGTCGCCGGCGACGGCATGGGCTGCAGCCCCTGCTGCAGTGGGTTGCCATGGGCTACCATGTGTAGCCAGCAGCCAGCGTGAGCGGCCAGCAGCCGCCGTGAGCGGCCGTCCAGAAGCCGGTGACTGATCTGCCTCGCCTGGGAAGAGCGCAATGATGGTGCCAACTTGGGCCAGTGAAGCAACGTCCTTCAAAACTAGACTGAAGAACAAAAAGACAGCAACTTGTCTGTTCCCCTTCCCCCAATTCCCCAGCACTGTTCCCATCCCCCAAATTCCCCAATAAAAAAAAAAAAGACTCCCTGTCATATTGGTTTGTTGTGAGAATTAAATGAGATAATCTATGTAAACCAGTATGCCCTGGGACATAGCACGCACTGTTTTAAGTGTCTTTTTGTTACTATTCTTATTATCATCCCTCCACCATCCCCCATTTGGGAAAAGACATGTAACCATGGAGGCCATCCTGGATACCTGCTCTCAGCACTGTTCCCTGCCCATTCAGGCATAATGACACAAAGTGGACCACTGCTCCATTCAACCAGCATTTATGGAACCCTGACGACACAGCTGGCACATGCTAGGGAATGACTTGTTCCTAAGAAGCTTATGATAAGGTGGGGCAGAAGACACATGACAAAGTACTAAATCTCATATTGCATAGTCTATCCTGGAGGCACTGGTGTTGGTCCCAGAGATGAGAGGAATTGTCAGGAGATGTTCTCATGGCTGTAGGATCCTCCCAAGGCAGCAGCTCCCAAGTCGTGAGCCAGTGGAGATGAGTCAGCAGGAGCCCCAAGGCCTTGCCATCAGCCAAGCCTCATCCACCTTCTGTCCAGTCCTCTATGGTGCGGAGGAGCCAGAGTGAGAGCACAGACTTAGGTGTTAGTCCAGCCACCTCCAGAGATCAGAGGCTGGTAGAGGGTCCTGAGCCCCAAGCACTGGACCTCTGTGGTTCCCTGGCTCCTGATTCAGGCCCAGACACACAATGTCCATGGTGGCCAGGACCAAGGCCTGCTGACTCCAAGTCTGGCCTCGCCTTACTCTTCTGCCCACTCCTATGTACCTCCTCCTCACACCCAGGGAGACAAGATTTGAGCTGAACTCAAAGAACCCACAAGGTAATGCTGAAGAAAGCGGACCCAGGCCCAGAGTTCTCGGCAGCTGCAGGGTGGCATGGGTGGGGGCTGGCTGTGCAGCCAGGCCTAATTCAGTGACTCCCTGTTTTCTACTCACCTTCTTTCTCCTCAGCAGCAAATCACCAAGGCCTTTTTCATCACGTCCCAGCTCATGGAAACCATTAAAGAGTCTGACTGAGCACCCTTAGAAACATGCTCAAGGGGACATTCTCACACACGAGTACAGGTTTATTCCCTGACCACAATGGCAGGGTTAGCTTTATTGATCAAGCATCGCCATCATTAACAAAAAACATTTATGAGGGCCGGCTGAGTGGCTCAGTTGGTTAAGAGCTCGCTCAAGAGTGCGAGCTCTGAGCAACAGTGGTTCGATGCCCGGCCCGAGCTGAGCAGCCGCTGAGCTGCCAACAGGTGGCAGGATGGCTCAGCTAAAAGAAAAACAAAAAACAAAAAACATTTATGGGGCTCTCCTTCAGAGCATACAGCCTGTCCTTTAGCCCCAGCATGGACATGGAGGACCCACACCAAGTGGGCAAAACCAATCAGGTTCATTGCCTTGGGGCAATTACAGTCCATAAGAGGTCACTTCTGAAGGGAAGCAGAGTTTGCCACCCCAAAATATGTGTTTTGGGGTATTGATTTTAAGCTGATTATTAAGGAACAAAAGACTCAGAAAAAAGCCTTTGACCTTTCCCCCAACTCTCTAAAAAGGAATTTAGATACAGGACCTGCTCCAGGAAGGGAGATATAATCACAGATAACTATAGTCTAATATAAACTAGTGTGATAGACAGTGAGGAACCTAGCAAGGCCCATTTGTTCAAAACACTCTCCGTGTCCCATTGTTAACACTGACCCAGCAAACATTTATTCGCCAGACATTTTCCATCTCCATGTGAATTGCCTTCCTGCCCTGTGAACTCCCAAACCACAACCCCCCTTCTCCTTAGCCCCAGAATGGCATAGAAACCTCAACTGCCCAGCGCCCCTTGGGGTATCTATGCTTATGGCACCTCCAAATGTGCATTCATATAATAAACTTTGGACATCTTCTCCTATTAACCTGTCTCTGTTAAATTTGATTATTAGCCCAGTTAGAAGAACTAGAAGGTAGGAGAAAAAATTATTTTTAACCCCCCAACACTTTGCTTGAAATATACTTTAAATACCTTAAAATGAAAGATACTATAATTTTATAACATCAGAGCCTAGAAGTTTATTAGATCAATAAAAGGCCACCGACTGATTGAATGAATAAATTAGTGAATGAATGAGTAAATAGTACATAGTGACCTTCAATGGCTTTGGGCCTGATAATCTAATTTATGGATTACCGAGGCCTCTTGCTTTTCTATCTTCTTGCAGAATATCTAATGGCCTTGCTTGGGTTATTTCATTGCCAACTTGTATCTCAAGCAGAAGCAGAGAAAGAGGGCAGAGGAAATGAGAAGGAAAAAGACACAAATCAATCAGCGTTTTTCCCTTTAGCAAATCAGGGAAAGGTTTTGTGGGTATGGAAAATGGAAACTAAAGGCTAAAGCAAGGCTTGGGAATTATCTGTAGATTTCATTTATGCATGACTTCTGGCATGAATCGCCATCTTGCTTCCACTTTGCCTGGAAAACTTCCCAAGAAAGGTAATGCTTTAGATGGGGATTGAAAGAGGGGAGAAAGAGAAAGAACCTGGTATGGAGGAGGCAGCCTCCTTTAAGCAGGCCAGGCAAGTCCTCCCAGAGACAGTGTGCAGAGGGGATAGTCTCCCCCACCCTGTTTGCCATCTCAACATGCTCTTACCCACTGAGTTACAAGGGCCTTCATGGGAGTCTCACTTTCTCCCTGACGCACCACTCCTTAACCGCATGATCCAGGCCTGAAGTTTTCCAGGCAAAGGCTATCAGTGATGCTGCAGAGGGAATTCCTCCACTGACTTCCCGCCAATTCAAAGGGATATGAACAGGGCTGTATGACAAGCAAAGGGAGGAGGCAGTGATGGCCTCAGTCCTTGTAAATCACGTTCCCCACCACCAAGTAGACTAGCCATCCTGAAAAGGGTAAAAGGTCCAGGTTACTTCGAAGACACTGGGCTTTCCTACTGGGAGACAGTGCCTTGCTTGGAACCCAGGCACAGATGCAAGGAGTTGGAGAGGCAGACATCAGAAATGGGCTGGCTAGGGAGACAGCGAAGGAGAGGTGAGGTACATAAGTGAGGTTGGATGGATGACTGGTGGTAAGAGCCAGGGAGTGTTGGTCCTGGTCAGGATAGGAGGAATAGGGACTATAGCTTAGAGGAAAGAAGAACATAGGCTTTGAGCCAGTGGATCTGGGTTCAAGTTACAGTTCTGCCACTCACTAGTGTGAATGTGCAAGGGTCCTCCACCTACCAGCCTTCCTAAAAAACACTCCAGCAAGATGAAGGAATAAGAAAAGGGCCACATGGCCTTCAGAAAAAAACAGGAAGTCCTGCCCAAGGGAGTGGACACTGCTGTGCACCAGGTGCAGACGGTGCCAGCCCAGAGGGTGCAGAGCCATAACTCGGACTGTCATCACCATGCCCTAGGCCACTGTACACTTGAGCCTGAGGAAATTCTTGGAGGATGTGCTTCAACAGAACAATGGAACAAACCAAAAAGAGGAAGATGCCAGATCCTAGAAACAGGGACTGCAAATCAAAGAAAGGCAAAGGGAATTCCTGGGACCAGAGCAGAGGGAAGTCTCAGGATAATGGTCACACCACAGGCCTAAAAGCCAGCCCTTCACACAGAACAAAGGTGGTCAGAAGTGAAGTCTCCAAGAAATGTGCTGGAACTGATTGATTGCTTAGTGAGTCTGACCTTGGGGAAGGTTATTCTGAGAGGCTACTCATAGGTACAAAGAAAATTAAAGCAAAAAAATTAAGCAAAACAAGGAAGTTATTAACTTTAGGGAAAAAAAACAAAAGAAACATAACCATAATATAATAGTTGTGAATAATATTCAAAGAGGCTTAACAATGTAAATCCTGAATACTGACTTAACTAAAATTCAATTACACTATATTAAGGGGTAAGAATCTGAGTGGATGGCAGTGTAAGAGAACTAAATCCTCATTACTATAAATAGAAAGTCAACAGATAATATAATGCATTAAAATATAGCAACACATATTATTTAAAACTAGGGAGATATGTAAATGTAAGAAGAAACAGCTAAAAAGTTGACAGCCTAAGAAGGGAGGCTGGGGAATTAGGGAGGGGTCAGGCAGAGAAATACTGTCTATTGTTATGTCTTTTAATACTATTTGACTTACAAACTATGAGCAATTATTTCAATCATTTCTTTTTTATTGTGCTAAAATACACGAAACAAAAAATTTACCATCTTCATCATTTTTAAGCATACAGTTCAGTAGTGTTAAGTATATTCTTATATACTTTAAAAACTCTCAAACCTTGACCCTCCATTGTTGCAAGGAGAGGGAGGTTTTCGTGAGGCAAGCCAGCCAGTAGGCTCTGTCTATCCTAACCCTTTCACCCAAGTTTCATCTTGTCCTGGGGGTGGGGAGGGGGAACTATCACTCTTTATTGGTCACACCAACAGGGTGGTCTCAGGAGCAGCCACACCTTCCAAATTATGCTTTGCTATGGATATGGGACCTCTGTCTTAATCCCAAGAAGCACAACAAATGAGACTGCAATTATTAAATAAGACTTTTCTAACAGTCTGGAAATGCAAAGGGGAAAGGAACAAAAATCTGACCTTTGTGGGTACAGTTAGACCCTCTCTGGGGTTCCCAGTTCACCCTTCCTAGCTCTTGCCTGCCTAAGTGGAAGGAGCACCTTTCCCTATGCCCAGCCCCCTCCTAGTCTGTATTCACAAGAGCGGGGCCCAGAGTTTCTCCCCTGGTTCCTGGGCTCATCCTGGCCACTCCCGGTTGCTGGCTAACAGCCTTGTCTCCCCCAGTGACTGACACTGTGTGGTGCTACCCTTTAGGGAGTAGTACCTCTTCCCTAAAATGAGAATTCAACAGAAAATCCCTGACATCCACAAGGGGACACCCACATACAGAAATGGGAGGAAAGATAGAGAGCCTCTTCATCTTAGACAAAGTAGTAAATATCTTAAAACCTCCGTTTCCTCCTGTGTAAAATGGGGATGATAGTACCTGTTTCCACCTAAGGGTGGTTATCAAGACCAAGTCAGGTAATGGATAGAAGCCAGCATTGTCAAACAGAAAGTTTGTCACGAATGTCAATTATAATAGTATTATTAATAATACTTTTTAAAAATTAGCAGACTATAACAAGATCGTTGAGTGGCAGGAGACTAGTGCATTGAAGTTAAAAGCCTCCACCATGGGCCGGCCAAGTGGCACATTGGTTAAGAGCTGGCTTGGGACGCCAGCTCTGAGCAGCAGGGCCCCCGTTCAGATCCCACATGAGGGCCAGTGACACTGCCTTCTACAGCTAAGATGGTGAACAACAGCTCGACCTGGAGCTGGGATGCTGTGAGTCGCCGCAACGGCGATGGCGTAGGCTGCAGCCCCTGCTGCAGTGGGCTGCCGTAAGCTACCGTGTGTGTGTGTGTGTGTGTGTGTGTGTGTGTGTGTGTGTTTGTGTGTGTGGACAGCAGCCAGCATGAGCGGCCGGCAGCTGGTGTGAGCTGCCAAGAGCCACCGTGAGCGGCCGTCCAGAGGCTAGCAACCCATCTGCCTCACCCGGGAAGAGCGCAATGATAATACCAACATGGGCCAGTGAAGTGATGTCCTCCACAACTAGACTGAAGAACAAAAGGACAGTAACTTGTCTGTTCCCATTCCCCAGACTCCCCAGCGCTGTTCCCCTCCCCCAACTCCCCAATAAAATCTTTAAAAAAAAACCCTCCACCATGTATAGCCCTTTCCCATGTTCACCCTGAGGTGTAGCCTAGTT
Source organism: Hipposideros armiger (assembly GCF_001890085.2). Classification (NCBI taxonomy): domain Eukaryota; kingdom Metazoa; phylum Chordata; class Mammalia; order Chiroptera; family Hipposideridae; genus Hipposideros; species Hipposideros armiger. Next base: position 62,555 of record NW_017732370.1, on the reverse strand, counting down.
GTTTTATCAGACTTGCAGCTGTGCCAGCTGCCCCTCCTGGAGCTGCAAACACCCCAGGTACAGACACTGACGCCTTGGACAAATGGCTCCAAACACCTGTGCCACTTCCCCTTCATAAAATAAAATTGCTCACTAATGTTCTCGAATCCTTTCATTCAAACGGCAACAGTCATTGTTCTTATTGGGTTGTAGATGAATCGTTTGGAAAAATTTTTTGAGCACATTATAGAGGCAATAACATAAAAGTACTTGGGAAATGGTTCTGTTTTGTTTTCTACTTTGCAAACCCTAACTGGAGCCTAGGGTTGTATTACACATTTTTGTATTTGTTTTTGTTTTTGTTTTTGTTTTTAATAGAAGTGCTTTGCTCATTTCCTCTCCATGCTGGGAAAAGGGACATGTTAATCACTCCAGAGTGGAGAGTGAAAGCCCTGAGAGGGCCTAGCTGAGTCTTCAGCAGGAAGAATTTGAACAAAAGGAGAGGTGAGACAGAAATGCCAGCCTTCAGATCTAAGAAGAGTGACTAGAAAGAAGGTGGTGTACACCTCTGTCGCCACAGGACAGAACAGAAGATAACAGCAGCAGTAAGAAGTCAGCCTGGATACTAGAAGGAACAGTTTTACTGTAAGGAAGTGAGCAACATTTTATTGCATGCCCTGAAAAGGTTATAAAGTCTTTGTTGGAGATTTTTTGTGGCTAGACTACGGGATGTTTTTGGTTCATGCTTGCCTTGGAACAGGTGTCTGAACAGATGACTTCTGAAAACCCCAACAGTGTGATATGCTGATCACACAAGATACTCCTCTTGTGACATCAGGTACCTACTCGCTACCTAGGGCCAGGCACAGGCGTCTTGGAAGGGAATGTGGGCTTCCTAGTCTGCACAGGAATGTCTCTCTGTCATAGAGACCATTATTTTATCACCCTCTTCCCCTGTTCAGAATGTGCCAGTCACTCTCTGTGGCCCCTCTTACAATCCTGGCACCCACGGCTGTCCATCAGGTGTCCACAGGTCTGTTATACACCTTTAACTCTGCTGACTCTAACACAGAAGTCCCGTCTCCAGTCCCTCTTCCATCCTGCTGAGAACTTTTTGAGTCTTAATTCCAATATTCGACATATCAAAAACATTGAAGTGGATAAGAACAAGGACAAAATCCTGTGACATGTCCCTCATCATCAACCCAGTAATGCTCAACCAGTTATGAATCCACTTAACTGTACTACCTCTCATTCAGAAAACTGAACCTAAAAATGCAAAACTACGGAGACAATAAAAAGACCAGTGGATTTCAGAGGTGGGGAGAGGGAATAGAAGAGCAGGCAGAGCACAGAGGATTCTTAAGGCATTAAAAGTAATCTATATGATATTATAGTGATGGATATATGTCATTATCTATTTGTCCAAACCCGCTGAACGTACAATACCAAGAGTGACCCCTTAGGCAAAATATGGACTTTGGGTGATTATGATGTGTCAACGAGGTTTATCGTTTAGTGACACATGTACCCCTCTGGTGAGTGATGTTGATAATAGGAGAGGCTGTACATGTGTGGCAGCAGCTTGTAGATGGGAAATCTCGATACCTTTTCCTCTCAATTTTATTGTAAACCTAAAATTGCTCTTAAAAAATAAAGGTTTTTTTTTTGTTGTTGTTTTTAATTGGGGAATTAAGGGAGGGGGACCAGTCAAGTTGTTGTTCTTCAATCTTAGTTGTGGAGGGCGCCAGTCACCATCTGGCTGCCAGTAGGTAGCTCATGGCCTGTAAGCTCAAGGTGCTGTGTTCAATCTTAGTTGCAGGTGGGCGTAGCCACCATCCCATGCAGGAGTTGAACCAGCAGCCTTGTTGTTAAGAGCACACGCTCTATCCACTGAGCCATCCGGGCGGTAGCTCAGCTCAAGGTGCTGAGTTCAGTCTTAGTTGCGTAGCCTACCATCGAACAAGCAGTTTTGTATTACACCAGCTAAGCCATCCTGCCACCTGTTGGCAGCTCAGCGGCAGCTCAGTGCAGGCTCAATGTCACTGGCCCATGTGGGAATCGAACCTGCGGCCCTGTTGCTCGGAGTTCACGCTCTTAAGACAATTCTTAACCAGCTGAGCCGCTCGGCCAGCCCAAAAAATAAAGTTTGTTTGTTTTTTAAAAACTGAACCTAAAGTCAAAAAGCGGTTTACATATTGTTGGTATAGTTTGTGATGTATATACTAAATACCTTGTTTATTCCAACTCTAGAGGGTCCAAACTACACCACATGTTGGTCTGACTTAGTCCAGAGATTAACTTGCAAACATCTTCAATAGACCCTGTTTTCATACACTGTGGATTTATCTGACTTCTGAGGCCTTATTCAGGAGGATGGATGTGCGATCTGGTCTCCTTTCTCAGTCACTTCCTGGCTGGATGGTGGCCCTGCCTGCACAGGTTGCTTAACACCTCTGGGCCCTAGTCACTTCCTCCGGAAAGTAGAATAAACAGTGTCTTACTTAGATCTTGAAATCACTTACAGCTCAAGTGCTACAATTCCTCACTAAATGGCCTGTACAAATGATGAATTATCTTTTTTACCTTTTTGTTTGTCGAAAAAATAAATAACTAATAAAATAAAATAAATAAATAAAACAGGTCTAGGGTAAGAGGTAAAGCATAGGTTTTGGAGTCTGAAGAACCAAAGTAGGAATACAAGCTGCCATTTACTAGACCTTGAATATGACTTCACCTCTCTGGACCTCACTCAGATCTCTATCATCAAAATAATGACAGCTGTGGTACCACAGCTAATGTATAATAAACATAGTATAACCCTCCTGGCTAAGTGCCAAAGTCATACCCCTAACCTAGAAGGGCCACTAGGCTCAACACTTTCTTCTCCATTCTGTCCTAAGTTTTACTCCTTTTAGGAAAAAATGGCTTTATCCACTCCCTACCAACATATGTGCTGTTAGTTAAGTTTTCTTGAGTGACCAGAGATTACATCTGAATTGTAAGTAGAAAGACTGAGATGGAAAAAAGAGCCAGGAAGTCATGATTAATCAGTCAAAGCCGTGGGCCAGCCCCTGTATTTCTGGTCTGGTTTTCTTAGCCAGTGAGCACAGACCTGCGCTGGAGGCCCTCTTCCCCTATCTGGCCCTCCCTACTCTGCTGTTCTCTGTTGTACCTCTTACAATAGTGGATCTGTTAAATGCTTTATATTCCATTTGCCAACCAGGAATGATTCAGAACAAGATGGGATTATTACAAATTCAGGAGGCACTACACATATAGCCGTCATGTTTCAGTTATCCTTTCTCTCAGTTTAATAAAATTTGTCTCACTAATACAATGCCGTATTTCATTGTTTACCTTACAGGTGTAACGACTTGTCCAGTTACCTCCTGCTAATTAAAGGAAGGGATGCAGCAGTCAATTGGAAAGCGAGGTTCCAGGGAGGCTGTCGATACCTTTGCAGCCACTTAGCTCTGGTTCTTATGGTTCTTAACCGCCCTCTCCTCCATGATATGAGCGCTAATAAAGTCGGCAGTTGATGGCCACTTGGTAGGAAAAGCCTTGCTTGGGGATGGGGTGTGGGGAGCAGGACACTTCTGTCTGCTGGCAAGAGAGCAGCACAGCACCCTCCACTCCCACCTACTGGATGACTTGGGGCTCTAGAGTCAGTCTTGCCCAGGTATCACTGACTCGGCCCTGATATGTGTGACAGCCTCATTGGCAAAGGGTCCCCAACAGAATAACCCGAGATTGCGATTGAGAGGTGGGCAATCAGACAGGATCCCCCTTGCTGGGCCCCTGGGTGCTACACATAACCAGAAAAAGGGTGGAGGTGGGAGAGAAGGAAATGGAGAGAGAGACTGAGGAGCTGTAAACAAAAGGCAGCCCTAGTGTTAAGTCCTGCAGTGGGTCCAAAGCTGCCTGCTTCTGGAAAGCCCATGCTGTGTTAGTCATCCCACTCAGGAAGTTTTAGGGGGCGAGGCAGGAAGAAGGGTGCCCGTTTTCCTTGTGAACATCTACCTCACAACCTGTCTCCATCTGTCCAGATAATTACCTGCTACAACAGCTGCTACAGCAGCCCAGCCGTTGCCCTTTAAAAATAAGAAGGCATGGCTGCGTGGGCCCATTAAGCATTCCCAGAGCAGGCTGCCTCCCCTCGCAGGGCGGGCGGGCGAGTGTTCATGGACTGTGGATACAGGAAGCCAGGGACGGTAGCTAGGGCACCCTGGGGCAGGGCAGGGAGCCCGTCCTTGTAAGCAAAGAGGTCCTTTCCCAGGAGGCAGCTGTTCTAAGACCCTTCTTAACCTTGCCCTGAGGCCTCACTCCTGGCGCAATGTCGGGCTTTGGGGCGGGGAAGATCAAAGGGAAAGCAGACAGGGGTGGCGCTTGCGGCGGGTCAGCCCCCACCCACCCCTCAGCTCAGCCCATCTCTGTGATTAGCATGCGGCCTCTGTAGTCTCCTGGGATCCTCCTGCGCGACCGCCCGGATTCCCGGGCCCTCTCCCTTCCAAAGCACACTAATAAGTTTACAAACAGAAGCCTGTGGCGCCGGTTGCAATAAAAGGCAGAAGCTTGGCTCTGGCGCTTCAATGAGAGCATTTTCCTTGTAACAAGGGGCTGGATACAGCTGCCGGGTACAGTCTGAGCCGGGCGAGTTGCCAGAGTAACGCAGGTCTAGTGAACGCACGGTGAGAGGAGGCAGCGGGGGCGGGGACTCCAGGCTTGCCACTGACGCCGATATGCAAGCCCAGGCCCCAGGGCCCTTTCTTAGAGCGACAATCCATTCCTCTGGACATTGTCTCCCCCATACCAACTTTCCCACGACATGCAATCTCACGATCCACCCCATACCCCCTTCAACCCTCAGCCTCTAAAACGCTGTTTGGGAGCATGCGTTAAATTTATGAGATACACCTGAGGCACCTAGTCCTTGATGGATAGAGAATGTGCCAGGCCCTAGGTGTCAGACTATAGTCCAGCTGGGTGGTGGTTGTGCTCATGGAAGGCCTGAAAGGCATATAACCCACCCCAGGTAAGGTAGGTGCCAGAACTGGCACCAACAGGCAGAGGAAGAACGGATGAGGGTTCGTGAGCTCCACGCTGGAACAACAGATGCGCTTTTCTGAAGCTCCAGAAATGGTGGAGAGGAATTCAGAGCTGACTAAGGGAGAGTGCCACATCTAATTTCCTTGGATGAAACAGGACCAAAGGACAGAGTTCCAGAAGTGCTTGGGTCCACTAAGCTGAGGGAGGAAGCCAGCTGGAAGGTGAACAAAGCCCATCCATCCACTCATAGCCTCCAGACAACTGCTGTTTCTTTCTCCCAGCCCTTGGCTTAGTTTGACCCAGGACTGATCTTAGCTTTTGGTTGTCAGTTTTCAAAAGTTCATATTTTACCCCAGAAAGTTAAGGTTGCCCATCCATCCTGCTTTCCTCCCAGGGATGGAAAAACACAGGGATTGCCTTATCTCCTTGTACAAGCTTCTCCTTGGGCACCAAGTTGAGATCATCCAGATCCCACAAATAGCTCTCTAGAAACAAGAGGTCGACCTGGGGGAACCTGAAAGCACCCTCCCCCGCACCAGTATCCCACAGCTCTTCTGAAGCTAGGCTGAGGGCTGAGGGGCAGTTGCCTTCCAAAAAGCCATATGCCAGTAACTTAGGAGAAGCTAGGTCCAAAAGCAGTGCTTGCTGGTCAAGCAATCCCCAGACCATACAGGAAAAGAGGCCAATAATAGACACTGTCCATATGTCTAATACAGGGTCTATTGCCTTTGAAACTGACAAAATAGGGGTTTTGCCTGGGAAAACAATGAAGTCGGGAGGCACACTTCCCAAGACCAATTCTTGGGAGCTGGGCCAGCTGGCTCCCTGCCTGCATCACGGTAACTCAATAGTCAGTGCATCCCACAGCTCATTAGTCATAATGCATCTATTCCATCTACATAAGGCCAGAACAGGGCCCGTGTCCATGGTGAGGACCCCCCACTGCCACCACACATATTTGGGGACTGGCTGCTCATTCTGGTCCCCCACACCTCACTCTTCCCTTCTCCAAACATGACACCACCCCACCGAGTCCAATCATCACTGAGTTTTGTCTAGTCTGCCTCCTAGAGAGTTTCTCAAATTTGTCCATATCTAGACCTTACTTTAAGCCACACACGTTTCGCACTAACGGCTCCAGCAGCCTCGTGTTTTTCCTATATCCTATCTAGCCACCCAGAAGATCTCAACCTCTTCCCTTTTGTATAAATCCTGGCACTGGCTTCCTGGTACCTTTAGCCTGATGTACAAGGCCCTTCATGATCTGATCTCTGCCACCTCTCTGCTCTTGCCTCCTGTACCTCCAGCCTGCTTGCTGTTACCCAAACACACGTCCTCCCTCACGCGCTTCTACGGGTTTGTTGAAGCTCTTTCCACAGCTTTGCAATACCCTAAGTCCCTTTCCTTTCCTTGCTGGCATCCTTCTAGAGTCAGTTCAGGATCACCTCCTCCTGGAAGTCCTCTGTGGTTCCTTGCCATCTAGTCTCAGTTGAGTTTGCTCCTCAGGTGTACTCATCAGCTCTTTTACAAGACTGTGAGCTTCTTAAGGACAAGGCCTGGCTTTCCTGTTGACTTCAATAAGGCTTTATTGGCAAGGGATTAAAAGTGATTTTAAAAATGATTGAAAGTCAGATGTGGATTTGATTCTCAGCTCTTCCATCTGGGAAGGTTACTTAATTTCTCTGAATCAGTTTCCTAATTTAAATGGCTAATAATAATATCTTAAGGCTGTTAGGGTTAATTAATGTGTTTAAAGGATTAGCACAGTGTCCGGCACTATGTGAGATGGAGTGTTTTCTATATTATTTGTATTTACTCAGTATCCAGCACATCTGGCACATTCTGACTACTTATTCATAATTGCTGAGTAAATGAATGCATGAGAAGAACAGGACATGTTTCTGAGTCTTTTCACCACCCCTAGCTATTCGCCCCAGGTAGACTTCAGTTTGTTGGTAGCGCTTTTTCAAGCGGGTCACAAAGAAGTGGTGACAAATTCACAGACCATCATCAAATGTATATAGTGTAATAGTCGAGAGTCAAAGCCTGATACATGAGGATGAAAAGGCAGGAAAGACAAACACAGACGAGGCTGAGGGTGGTTGCATGTGTCTGGGTCATCTTGGTGCTGGCGGGAGGCCCAAAGGAGTTGTGGGGATGTTTGTGTTCTTCTGGAAGACAGAATCATGTTTATGTAAAGAGGCCTCACCCAAACCCCATCTTTGTAGTTTTCTGATCCCTGGGGACACACGTGCTGCCCTCTGTGTAGTCTGGGAGACACTTTCTTTACATGAGACCCTCTCACAGCTTTTGCCTTTGTTGGGGCAGAGGATGCCTACAAGGTACTCTGGGGAAGACCAGAATAGGCTCCTCTCTTCCTGTGTGGCTCTCCAGCAGCAGAAGGGCCTAATGGGACAGCTCTTGGCAACCGCACCACATGCTTCCTCTGAGGCAGAGGAAGGGAAGAAAAGGCTAGCTGGTGGGCAGGAAGGCAGGCAGGAAGGCCAAAGTAGAAGAGAAAGATAGAGGAAGGCATGAATCCCAGCAGGGGCAGCCCTGATGCAGATCTAGGACACCATGAAGGAAGCCTCCATCAATACCCGCTGAACTTTAAAGTGTGCTGAGCTGATGGCTTGCAGCAACCAACCCTCTCCTGACTGCCCTGAGCCCATGGCCTGCTCCTCTTCCTGCTCCAAAGCTGCTGCCCCCACTAGGAGCCCTTTGCTCTACCCACCCTCGCCTGAGGCCACACACCAGGGGCTGCACCGCTTGCTCCCTCCCTGGATGGTCTGCAATTTTAATTCCTCACCTTCCTATACAGTTAAGATTTACGGCACACTTGACAGAAATATTTAATTTTCCACATGTCTATTATTCAAACGCTGTGGAAATCTCCAGCCTTAACATTTCTGCATTAACATCCACCTAGAGCTGAGGCCAAACAAAGAACTTCCCATAGGCATGGAAGGGGGAAGGAGAAGGCTGAAATCCTAAGCAGAGAGGAAGGGCACTGAAGAAAGCCCATGAAGCTCATACCATCCCAACCGCTCCTACACCAAATCAAACATCTGAACGTTATTATTGTTACTAACATCACTGAGCTCTTAAAATGTGCCAGGTATCGTGCTAAGCAATTTTAACAGCCAGGATCTCATTTAATCCTCACCACCCTATGGGTTCTCCACTATAATTATCCCATTTTTGAGACCAAGAAACTGAGAGAGTGAGATCACCCAGCTAGGAAGTGGAGGAGCTGAAATTAGAACCCCCGTTTTACTAACTCTTACCCACTACCAAATTCTTTTGCATATGTGACAGAAATGCTGCTTCTTTTCTAGCGGTACAACTACGTTATATTCAATTTAATTCCATATCTTATTAGGTCCATGAACAAATTCAAAGTGTACATTTTTAGGGTCTTTGCTGCATATGGAGCACTCCTGGGGGGAGAGCATAACAAGTGGGAAGCCGGGCCCCTTGTCTATCACGTTCTGAAAGTCTATTTGCAAACCTGGGCATGTACGCAAACAATGTGGCACCAACACCAGGTGAAACAGTAAGACCACCCAGCTAGCAGCTCAACTCTAATGAGATAAAGATGGAGACAAAATTCCCCAGGACAAACAAGAGGGACCCTCCAGGCCTTCCTCTAAGTTGAATGCTGAGAGGTTATTCGCCCTAATTGCAGAACAGAGAAGAGGAGGGGGGAGGAAGGCAGGCTGGCAAAGAGGCAATTGGCAAAGTAGGAGAGAGGAGACCATCGTAAAAAGTAGATAAAGAACCCAAGAAGTTCAGCGGTCATGGGCAATTTGGTGTAGGGGAACAACGAATACCGTTAGCTCCTGGAGTATCGGTTCATTAGCACACAGGGTGGTAGCTAATTATTAGAATAATGATCCTGAGTCGTGAAAAAAAAAAAGATCAAATTGTGCTCTGAGTATACTGTTTAAGAAAGCATGTATGTTAGTCATACTTTCCTTATGTCCATCTGGAAGAAAATATTTAATTAATTAAAGTGGCCAAACTATGTTTTTTTGTTATTTTTCTAAGTTTTGGTGCTTAAGAACCAGTTCTGTAATTCTGTAATAAGCACCACAGCCAGTTAGTCAGGACTGGGAGCTCCTGTTGAACAAGAGGATTCTATGTATCCCTCCATGCCCAGGGCCTAGCACAGGTAAACCCATCAAAGATGACTGTCACAGGGGTGCTGGTGCCTGCCTACATGCCTCATTCA
>NW_017732370.1:46627-47383 GCF_001890085.2 Hipposideros armiger | reverse complement strand
AGATGTCATATGCCTTGATTTAGTCAAGTGCTTGATACATTGTCTGATGAAATTTTACTTGCAAAATTAATTCAGAATGTCTTGGCTGGGCACTCCCATCTCCCAGACAACAAAGCCTGGGAAACTGGAAACAAGAGTCCATAGAAGAGGCTGGCCATGGCTGAAGCACAGCGCCAAGGCAGGCACCTCCAACAGCAGGTGGTACCGTCTCATTTCCCTCTGTGGGTAGAACTACAATAGATCCTGCAGCAAGAAGACTGCAGGTAGATGAAAAGGGATGCCATGCTGAACATGAGAGGCCCTGGACAGGGAGAGGGTTTCTTCTCAGGAAACCTGGAGATGCTTGCCAATGGGAGAGGCTAGTGAGGATGAATGGCCTCTAAGGGATCCTTCTAGTCCCTGAAGTCTCTGTGGTCAGAACACATGGCCCTAGAAACCACTGATAGGGCCACAGAGAAAACCAGTCAGGCCCAAGTCCCTGAGTGCTGTTATCAAGCAGCTCCAAGTGTGTCAGGATGATTTACGTCTCAGTCAGGCCACCTCTGCAGCAGCAGTTGGAGGCCGGTTCCTTCTGTAGGTGGCCTGGATGGGGTCAGCTCAAGCGGCATGACAGCTCACAGCAGGAAGGGGATGTCCCCAGACGCTGGGGACCTAGGGAAAGGGTGGCAAGATCAAGGGGACTAATGAGGAGGAATCAGAGGCCAGACACAGACTTGAGCTAAACTGACACAAAGGGCACCATGGGACTGCCATGCA
>NW_017732370.1:43248-44182 GCF_001890085.2 Hipposideros armiger | reverse complement strand
TTTGGTTTTGTAATCAGGGTAATGCTGGCCTCATAAAATGATCTTGGGAGGCTTCCCTACTCTTCAATATTTTGGAATAGTTTGAGAAGGATACATGTTGATTCTTCTTTGGATGTTTAGTAAAATTCACCTGTGAAACCCTCTGGCTTAGGACTTTTGTTTGTTGGGATTTTTTTTGATTAGTGATTTTATTTCATTAGCAATTATTGGTCTGTTCCGTTTTTCTGTTTATTCTTGATCAGTTCTGGAAGATTGTATGTTGCTAGGAATTTATCCACTTCTTGGAGGTTTCCAATTTGTTAGCATGTAATTGTCCATAGTCTTTTATTGTATTATTATTATTATTGTTGTTGTTGTTTTTGTTATTAGTTTCAGGTGTACAAAGCAATGTAATAGTTAGGCATTTACACTCGTCACAAAGTGATAACCTTCCTCCCGCAATCTACTACCCCTGACATCATATGTAGCTGTTACAATTCCATTGACTCTGTTCCCTATATTGTACTCCACATCCTGTGAATAGATATAAATATAGAGATAGATATAGATATAATTATAGTTCACATTCAGTATTATTCAGCTTCATTTTCAGGTGTACAGAGCAGTGGTAAGGCACCTATACCATCCATCAAGTGGCCTCCCTAATGAGACAAGTGCCCATCTGACACCCTACAAAATCTTTACATTATTGATTATATTCCCCAAACTATCTTTCGTATCCCTGTGACAATATTGTGGTTACCAATTTGTGCTTTCTAATCCCCTCACTTTTTCCCTCATCCCCACTCCCCTCCCATAATCTGGAAGAAATGGATAATTTTCTAGAAGCATACAACCTTCCAATGCTGAATCAAGAAGCAGCAGAAAATCTGAATACTGATTACTACCTGTGAAATTGAATCAGTAATCAACAAGCCCTGAACAAACAAAATCC
>NW_017732370.1:33158-40018 GCF_001890085.2 Hipposideros armiger | reverse complement strand
TTCTATAATTTACTTGTAATTTTGATGCAGTCATGGGAAGAGGCAAGCACAGAGTTTACTACTCCACCATCTTGACCAGAAGTTCCTGACCCTAGGTGTTGTTTTTTTCTTTTTCTTTTCTTTTTTATTTAACATCAGATGTTCTTTCACTCATGGAGCATTATGGGTCTCTATGGCATCAGAATATCCCCAGTATTATGGGGGGTGAAACCCACAACATTCTCCTTCATGTATGTGTCCCACATCCAGCCCAATCACATCTGCACCTTTGTTCAAAGCAGTTTCTCTTAAACCCTGACCTTGACACTGGGCCTGCACCTTCCTTGGCCCTTCCCCAACCCCTCCTCCATTCTGCCAGCATTGGGAGTCTACACAGTCAACTTTAACAAGGAGTGATATCTTGGAGCACTAGTGACATATGGGCAGGCGATTTACGGTTACTCAGTGTCCAGACTCAACAGTATCACAGTCCTCAATCCCAACCTGTTCTCTGACCCCTCTTAAGTTCTTTCCTCTCCAGGCCTGAACTCATAGCTCCTCTCACTCAGCTCTGAACCCTGAGGAAGCGAAGTGTTGTTTTCTGGTTCCACATATAACCCCAGCATTCAGTTCATAATTTCTTTTACCTATAGTCTCTTGGAAAACTATCTGATTTCTCATTTTTCCAGATCCAAGTCAAGTTCCCTCAGTTTCTAAGACTTAATCCCCCTGACCTTACTCAGTGTTTCAACTTCTTTCCTTCCTTTCTTCACTCTCACCTGCCCCCTACCATCACTCCTCTGAAAACTTCTCACTTAGGTCACCAGTGACTTTCCAATGAACAACTCCAGCCTCCTGGGGCTTCTTGGAAGCATGTGGCAGAGCTGGCTACTCCAACTCTTCCTTCCTCTTGGTTTCCATGGCACCACCTCTCTTGGTTTTCCTCCATCTCTGTCTCCAGAAAGATTCCTCCACTCACCCTTAGAAGTTGACTCTCAGGGTTTGATCATTGGCCTTCTTCTCTCTCACTCCATGCTCTCCTTGGGCAATCTCATCTAAATCCTTACTTACTGCCTATGAGCTGAAGATCACAAATGTTTATTTTCAGCATCTTTTCTATCCAGGAAGTTTTTAGACATGCATAATTAATTATAGCTCATTATCATATCCCCCTTTCAAATATCCTGAAATCCTTTGTCCCTTCCCCACCCCTCTTGTATTCACCTGGCTAAATCCCAGGTCTACCTGAACCCAACTCTCCATCTTATCCACACCTGCATCTCAGCAACTGAACATTTCTGGGAATTTTCAGCTAGGTTGACTAGTTGCCCTTTAATTTTATAGTCACAAGCTTCAAACATGTACTCAACATTGCCCTGGAATCCTCCTACAGATCCCTGGTAAAGTTACCCCCAGCTCTCTCAGACTACTATTTCACACCTTTCCTTTACCTCAACTCCTCATAACTCTTAGCTCATTGCTATGCCCCATAGTCCATTGAGAAAACAAGTAAACAGGAATGGAACCCCTTAACTTCCCACCACCAAATTTACAGGTTTACCTCTTTCTGTTCTCATATTCTCTGTCATGCCTCCATTTATGCTCCCATAGGGCACTGGCACTGGAACTGTCACACAGGTGGAAGATTCTCCCTTCCCCACTAGTCCATCTGCCACACTGCCATCAAAGTACTCTTCTCAAAATGTCAACAGAATGTCATTCTCTCTCTCTTAGAACCCACTGCTTAGAAGAGAAAGTCTAAATCCCCCAGCAAGGCCATCAGGAATCAACTTGCCTCATTTTCTCCCACTCCTCCTGCAAGCATGATGTCCAGCCAAATGATATGTCATCCCTTCTCTGACCACCCCTCCTATTTCTACATCCCATTTCTTATCTCAGGTGTTCCCTCTGCTAGGAATCACCTTACTTTTGTCCCCCCCAAGTTTCTACCTTGTGCAATTTTACATAATAATCAAGGCTCTGCTCCAATATCCTCTGTGCAACCTTGTCTACCCCCAACCCTTAATCAGAATTAAAGGCTTGTGATCTAAACATCCATGTACTGGGTCCTCTTCTACACTTCTACTATAGCCAGCACTTATAACATGGCATGATGTATATTTCATGCATCAGGGAACTCCTGGATGCCAGGAAGGGTACAGGAGAGAGCCTGGCAGGCCTGAGCTACCATCAGTCTCACTTACCTACTGGCGGAACCAGGTAACAGGTGATGAGTCATGCCTGTGCATGCATTTCCCCTATGGACAGCAGTCCCCAGAGTCAGTACCCTCACAGCCCTCACATGTGTGCTCCCACAGGAACCTTCGGGAGTCACCCTGAGATAAGACCAAAGCAGCCGTGCATACCCTGGCAGGTGCCCAGCAGCAGTGGTGGCAGATTCCCCTTGCACCCAGCACATTTATCCTGCTAATGAGTTTCCTTAAAGCTCTCTCCACCGAGCAGGTTCAGTAACAGATTCTTATAAAAAATAAATTCAGCACATTAAACCCAGATTTCAGCACATTAGTGGACCCATGGGGAGGGGCCTGAATTTACCAAATACCAGGCAATTGCTGTCTTTTAATTAAAAAATAATAATGATGAGCTCATGTAATTTCTGGACTCTCCCAAAGAAAGATTTTCTGATTTCCCATGTAAGATGTTTCAGTGGAAAAGCCACATGTTTATTATGTTAGGAAAAAACCATCTCTGAGTGGCTGGAAACAGAAGGAAATTCTCCCTATGTGGTCTCACCAGCTCCAATGCCCCCTAACACCTTCTTCCTCCACTTCTCCGATTACTGCCTTGGAAGCATGTTTGAGGCTTTATGCCCTCTGGGTGGGCACATGGTTACCTCTGACCAGATTCTGTCTGAGCCCCACTTCACATCACCATGTTATTCATTTGTCTGTCTATCCCTCCAGCCATTCAGCCACCTGGTGAGGTCGAGAAGCTAGACATGAATAGAAGCCTGAGAAAAAAAGGTCTCTGATCTCCAGAACCTCACAGTGTAACCACATAAAAAAAAATGAGCACAGATGCTAAGGGCCACAGTAGAGGCATGCTCAGGGTGTCCTGGGGGCAAGAGGAGGTGGCTGTTTCTAGGAAAGGCTTCCAGGCCAGGCTTCACAGAGGAGATGACCATTGAGCTGGCTCCTGAGGATGAGCAAAGGAAGGGGGGCACTAAAGTAGTTGGCACTGCTCATGCCAAGGGACTGAGGCACGCCACAATGAGCATGTAGAAAGAATGCAGCCACGCGGCCAGGTGCCAGGGGAGGCACCCAGGGCTCTGCATGCAAGAGCCTTCCCTAGCGAGGATTCGACACAAGGGACCCGATTAGAAACAGAATTGCTATGCCTCAGGGTCAACACCTGAACAAACCCACAAAGGCCCAGGGCTCTTGGTCCTTGGTGAAAGGGGCACCCAGGGGAGAAGCCGAGGGTGCCCGGCTACACTGTGCAACACCAGACCACAAAGTAGACCCCACAAAAAAAAAATGTGATGCAATCACCCCAGAGCCGCTGTCCTTGTTGAGGAGGGAAGAAGATTGTTCTGTACTTTGCTCATCTCTGTGAGCACACAGTGTCAACTGAATGATTCTCATTAGGAAGTACAGCTCAGTGGTCATCAATAACTCTTTCTCTGTCTTCATAAAGCTCAAGAAACTCAAGTTGTTGTTATCTAAAGATTCCTGAAACTGTTGGTCTCTCCCTAACAATTATAAGCAAGATTTCTGGAGTACTGAGTGAGTAAACCCAGTAAGCTGCTTCAACTCCTCTCTTTCAAAATTCATTGCTATTGCAATTTCACACAAGAAAGGAAGTTTAAGAGTCTGGGCCTTAGATTCAAATTGTGTATATTAAAATCTCATCATTCCCTGGCTGTGGGCACTTCACCAAGTTACTTAATTTCTCTGAGTCTGTTTTCCGCACACATAAAAAAGGGTTAATAATAGGTCTGAAAGCCTCTAGGATAGTGCTTACTACACAGCATTGCTAGTTATTATTGTTACTAATAGTATTATACTTGGTAGAATTATGGAGATGCCCACCCTCTTAACATTTGTCTCACTGTATTTTTAAACTCTCTTTAATGAGTGTATATCATTATTTTATAATTTTAAAAAATTATCTTAGGAAGAAAAAACCCCTCAATTAAATTAATTTAATATAGTTTCAGCCAAAAGAATGTCCTAAAGGCTAGACATGAAGTGATTTTGAGTGAGCAGAGTGAGCTCCATTTCTGATATGACTACAGAACACAAAGAAATGATTGCAGTTCCTTTTTAGCAATGACTCTTGTCGTGGCCTCACAGCTGTGGAGAAAGAATTATAACATCACAGTGAACAAGAAGCAGCCAGTCCTACCATCTTGTCATACCAGGCTCAGACCTTCTTTGGTGTGCTCACACTTCTGGCTCCATGATGACTGCCCCAACACACCTCTGGAAGACAGCGATGCTCAGACCTCACAACTGGGCCATTATATCAGAGTTCAGACCATGCCACAAATAAGCTGTATGTCCTTGGACCAATCATGTAACCTCTCTGCCTCAGGTTTCCCAACAAATTAGAGAAAACAGGAACACTCCAGCATAGGGGTATTTTGACATTTGCTGACGTGAGAAAAGTCCAAACACATAGAGAAATGTAATGAGTTTATTTCAGCCAAACTGACGACAACTGCTGGGAAGAAAATTTTCAATGGATGAAGAAAATGCTTTGGAAAATGGCAATTTTGCAGCCTACAGAATGGAAGAAGATATTTGTCAATGATACATCTGATAAGGAGTCAATATCCAAAATTTATTAAGAAACTCATTCAACCCAACACCAAAAAAACAAACAACCCAATTAATAAATGGGCAGAGGACATGAAGAGACATTTTTCTAAAGAGGACAAATAGATTGCCAACAGACATACGAAAAAATGCCCAACCTTACTAATCATTAGAGAAATGCAAATAAAAAACACAATGAGATACCACCTCACTCCGGTCAGAGTGGCTATCATCAATAAATCAACAAACAAGTGCTGCTAAGGTTGTGGAGAAAAGGAAACCATGGTGCACTGTTGGTAGGACTGTGGATTGGTGCAGCCACTATGGAAATCAGTATGGAGGTATCTCAAAAACCTGGAAATGGAACCACCTTATGACCCAGCACTTCCACTCTTAGGAACTGGAATTCCACTCTATCCAGAGAAATCCAAAACGCTAATTCAAAAAATATATTGAGAGACTTCTGGTAAGATGGCGGAATAGACAGACGCTGTGCCAACTACCTCCCAGGATCACACCAAAATTACAAATAATGTATAAGATACTCAACCTCGGAAGTCCCCTGGACCCTAGATGAGCAGAACCTCTAAACGAAGGACTTAAAGAGGAGGCCACGTCAAGTCCAGTAGGAGGGGCGGAGATGAGAGAGGGCAAACCCTGGGGGTGACACCTCAGCGGTGGGGAGGCTTCTCCGGTTGCGGGAGAGACCCTCCGGCCCCAAACCGCGCTCACCACCCCAGAGTTACATTGCTGGAAAGAGGAGTTCTACGATAGCTGGAAGTAGAAAATAGTGAGGACTCCCTTTGCTCGGCTCGGTGAGGCTGGGGGCAGCTGGAGAAACAGTGGAGCCAGCAAACCGACTCGCTCGCTGGTGAGCACTCACCCGGTTCCTGGTGGAGGGAGTAGCTTTGTGAGCGGGGCCCAAGAGCCTGCAGGAAGGACTGAACTGAGTGCCTTTGGCGCAGGAGCTGGAGGTTTTGGGACCATTGTTCCCCTGGTGTGGAGCTTTCACACAAGTAGTGCACAGGAGGCCACCATTTTTTCAGGGCTGGGCCCGCCCACAGAGGCTCAGGTCTGGGACTGCATTGGTCTGCTGGAATTGACACAGGAGTGCGTGTGTGCGTGCGCGCGCATGCGGCCTTGGATCCCCACCCTCCATACTGTTTGTGCTGCGTAGCCAGGGAAACGCCCGGCAAGCAAGCTCCGACTACAACAGACTGCTTATTGAGACCTGGACGTGGGCGACTCGCCTTAGGTCCCTGATTTCCACACTGCGCATGCAGAGTTTGTTTGGTGGCAATTGGCTGTCGGGCTGCTCGGCCTGATCTACGAGCGGCTGATTGGGAGAGGCTGAGACAGGGGGTTTTCCTGGGGGTGTAGGGCTGCGAGCTGTGCACCTGCGTGATTCAGCTGGGGCTTTCCAGGCGAGTTTGTGTGGGTTGGCTGCTGATGCAGGAGTGCATGCTGCTCTGACTTGGTGAGGGCCACTGACCACACCCTGTGGTGCCTTGGGGACCTGCCCCGCCCACCTAGGGCTTTGTTGCCAGGGGCACTCTGAGCCCCTGGTCCCTAACTCCTACCTCTGCAGGCCACAGAGGGTTTTTTGCAGCAGCAGACAGCCCGCAACAACCTGTGAGGATTTTTGGTGATGAGCACAGTTCCAGAGCACACAGCAACTAATTGTAGGAAGCTTACTTCAAGTCTAGTGGGAGGCCGGTGCATGATGCACTGAGCCCTTCCCCCCAACAGCTGGTGCTGAGTCGCCCAGAATCTCTCTATTGCTGAGCAAGTGGTCTGCAGATTAAAGCGGGCAGAGCCCCTCCCTTTCTTTTTTCTTTTCTCTTTTTCCTTTTTTTCCCCTTTTTCTCTTTTTTCTTTCTTTTTTTTTTCTTTTTTCTTTCTAGGTGATCTAATACATTGAAGCAATCAGAGCAACAGCCAGAATGAAGAAACAAAGAAACATGTCCCAAGTAAAAGATCAGAAGAAACCTCAAGAAATGCAACTAAATGAAACAGAGGTATCCAACCTTTCAGAGACTGAGTTTAGAACACGGATGATAAGAATGTTTCAGGAACTTAAGGACATAAAGAAGGATACAG
>NW_017732370.1:20930-30618 GCF_001890085.2 Hipposideros armiger | reverse complement strand
GTCTTGTTAGGGAGACCACTTCATGGACGGTGTAGATGCCTGACCACTGCAGTGCACACCTGAAGCTGAAGCTGAATAATATTGAATGTCAACTATAATTTCATCTATATATATATAGTCACGGGATGTGGAGTACCGCACAGGGAATAGAGTCAATGGAACTGTAACAGCTACATACGATGTCAGAGGGGTAGTAGATTGGGGGAGGAGGGTTATAACTTTGTGAGGGGTGAAATGTCTAACTAGTACATTGTTTTGTACACCTGAAACTAATGAAACAAACAAACAAACAAAAAGGTAGGGTGGCTGAATTAACAAGAAAACCAAACTCTTACATATGCTGCCTACAAGAGACTCACTTCAGATTGAAAGACACACACAGACTGAAAGTAAAAGGTTGGAGAGAGATAATTCATGAAAATGGAAACAACAGCAAAAAAGCTGGAGTAGCAATACTCATACCAGACAAAATAAACTTTAAAACAAAGGCTATAACAAGATAAATACCCTCTTCTGGGTATTTATCTGAAGAAAGCCAAAATGCTACTTTGCGGGACGTATGCATCCATATGTTCATTGCAGCATTGTTTACAATGGCCAAGATATGAGGCAGCCTGGGTTGATGGATGACTGGATAAAGAGGAGGTGGTACATAGATACAATGGAATATTCTCCGGCCATGGAAGGGAATGGGTACTTGCCATCTGCAGCGGCATGAACGGACCTAGAGGGTGTTGCGTTGAGTGGAGCATGTCAGGGAAAGACAGATGCAATGTGATTTTGCTTATATGTGTAATCTAAAGAACAAAATAAATGAACAGATAAAACAGAAACAAACCATAGATACAGAGAACATTTGATGGCTGCCAGACGAAAGGGGAGCTGTTGGGGTGGGTGCAAGAGGGGAAGAGATTAAGAAGTACAAATTGGTTGTTTCATAGTAATCATGGGGATATAAGGTACAGCATAAGGAATATAGTCAATAATATTTGTAACAACTATGTATGGTGTCAGATGGGTACTAGATTTAAAGGGGTGATAGACGGTAGGGGGTTGGGGAGCAGGGTGAAAGGTGAAAGGATTAATAAGTACAAACTAGTAGCTACAAAATAGTCATGGGGATGTAAGGTAAAGCATGGGGAATATAGTCAATAATATGGTAGTGACTGTGTGTGGTGCCGGGAGGGTTCTGGACTGATCACTTCTTAAATTGCATGTGTGTCTGGCCACTGCACTGTACACCGAAATTAATATAAAATGGCATTGAATGTAAACTGTAATTGAAAAATGAAAAATGGGGAGGAAAGCTGAAGGGAAACAAGAGGTTCAAACTTTTAGGTATAAAACAAATAAGTCATGGGAATGTAATGGGCAGTATAGGGAATAGAGTCAATGATATTGTGATCATGTGGTATGGTGCCAGATGGTCGCTGGGCTTATCATGGTGATCACTTCTTCAGATATGTAAATGTTGAATAACTATGGTGTACACCTGAAGCCAATATAATATTATAGTATGTGAACTACATTTTCAGAATAATATTAATGAATAAACTTAATACAGTGATGTATGTCAATTATATCTCAATAAAACTGTAAACCAAAATGACTCTTTCTTAGACAGAGTAACTCTCATTAGGAATTCTGTAGCCAATGAAACTTGCAGTTATATTTAGGGTATGAAGTACTGTAATAATTTTGTAAAATCATGTTTGGTTAATTTTAATATGTGTCTTTTCCATGTTTGGGAAAACATGCTCAGTGTAAGATCTGTGCCATATCTGAATCTTCTTGTCAGGAAGTGGAATCACATGTTGCTGCTAGGAATCCCCTTCTCATTTTAGGGAATGTGAGTGTCAGGCTCTTACATGATGAGTGAGGATACTTTTATTGATTTGGGAAGAGTCACAGGTAATGGTTTCACTTTTGATGAGACTTTATTTTGATCAGACTTTATCCATGCACTTTACAAAAATAACTTTTTGTAAGCTTTGGTTAAAAAAATAAAAGAATCTGAGATTTGTTTAAACACCTGCCCTTGACCCTCTACCCCTTACCCACATCCAATCAACTAACCCCTAGGTATCCTACAGACTCCGTGTTTCTGGAGTCCCTGCTCCTCTCTGTGGCCTGCTGTCCCTACCTTAGCCAGCCCCCAGCCCTTCTCACAAGATCAGTGCCACTCTCAGGAGCTGCTCTCTCTTCCTCCAGTCTGGATCAAGTCCCATCCATACTCCATAGAGCAGCTAGAGTGATTATTTCTAAAAATAAGTCAGATGAAGCTATTCCTGTTTAAAATGTTTCAGTGGCTGTCTGTAGCTTTCAGAATGAAGTTAAACTTTTTAGTGTACACACAAGACCCTCCACAATCTAGCTCTGCAAGGACACCCCAAGGTCACTGACCCAACCCTTGGTATAACATCCGTGAGCCAGACAACAGCTGTGAGGCAGCCAGATGCTGAAGGAGGCTGCACCTCTGAATCAGATGTCAGAGTTCATGTCTCTGGTCCTCCACCAAGGACATGTGGGATCTGGACGCCACCACTTCAGCGATTAAAGGAGATGCTGATAGTACCTGCCAGTGGGGTTGTTACAGGATGAAACGAGATAATCCAAGGAAAGCCCTGAGCACCACCCATGCTGCCAGATGCTCAGTGAATGCCCAATATGTTATCATTATTGTCAGGGTGATTAACCCTTAGCCTTATTCTCGGCCACCTCTCCCTCCCAAGTTCCGCTGACCCAGCTATCACACGCTATTCGCACTGCCTACGATGCTCTTGCCCTTTTCATTGCCAAGCAAACTCCTACTTGTCCACTAAAATGCAGTTTAAGCATTAAGTACTACAGGTATTATTCCACCTCCAGGAACCCTATCCTGCTGCCCACGCCTGATTTTAATGTCCTCTCTGTGTACCCTTGGCCCTCTGTCTTGGCCTCCACCTTGACACTACACTGTATCATCTGTTCACTTTGTCATCTTCATCGCACACTGCGGAACTCAGGAATTTGTCCCATAAGTGCTAAACACAGGTCCTGGCATAGAGTGTCCCAAAACACCATCATTGAATGAATGAATGAGTGAATGAATGAATGAATGAATGAAAAATGAATGAAGCAGCAAAACCAGGGCTCATCCCCTTAGTCTCCGAGCTGCTGCCCTTTCCACGCCCTTCCAAAGAACATCTCAAAGCATTTAAATCCCCAAAGGAAATGCACCAGGCTGACTCTGTCCTCTGTCTCCAGATACTTCAGAGAACTCTAGCTGAGGAACAAGTCATGGCAATCTGCTTGGGAGTAACTCGTGGCTACCGGGAGGCCAAAGCCAGGTCCAGAAAACAACAAATGCTCATTGTAAAGCCAGTGAAATGAAACCAAGGTTGGGAGCACTGGGGTGGGTTGCAGGGAAGTAATCCACATTAGAGAAAAAAAGCCAGGAAAAAACAAACAAACTACTTAAGCAGACTGAGAAGGGAAGGGCATATTGTCAATCCTCAAGACATAATCAATGGATATTCAATTAACAGGTACAGTATTACTAATTTACACAAATCGTGTAAAAAATACCCTTTTTCCCGTTGTGAAGACCTTGATTCAATGCCCCCAAGTATTTCAGACATTCCCTGCTGACCCTGCAGGGCCTCAAGGCCACTGTGCCCATTCTCAGCCAGATCCCATGGCACTGGACAGCCAGATCGAAAGACGCTGGGGTGAAGGGTGGGCCTAGGTGGATGCATAGAGCTTGACCTGGGGTAGAGGAAGAAAGTTCAGAGCAGTGAGGCCATGTCACTTCTGGAACTGGAGAGGAGCAAGCAAGCACTGAAAGAGGCCAAAATCAGAAACAGGCAACCAGCCTTGAAGCAGCCCAGGTCCGAGGGACCACTGGCCCTGGCTCAGCCTTTGGATGTCTTGCTCCCTGCAGTCCATGGCATTTCAAAATACATGTCAGATGCAACTGAAGTCTTTCTTCATGCTCAGGTCATCCACAGATGAGGCAGGAGGAAGGTCTCCACTGAGGGTAAAGGGGAGGCAAACGAATGGTACCCACTCCACAGAGACACCCTAAGGTCACTGACCCAACCCTCGGTGTGACATCCTTGGCCCAGAACCTTGAGGCAGCAGAGTGCTGAAGAGGCCAGTCAGAGCTCAGTTTGAGGTGCAAACTTCAGTAGGCCCCTCACCTTTGTGGCCCTTTTTCCTGCTTATGTGAAATAGCATGATACCGGTGCCCAGCTCAGGGTTGGGTGAGCATTGGAGAGCATGTGTGTGGAGTGCCCGGTCCCCAGTACACACGACTCTTGGTATCTGAGCACTAATCTGGGCAGTGTGACAGACCGATGCCCATGATGGAGGCCGCGAGGGCCAAAGCTGGAGGAGGGAGGGGAGGGAGATGCCATTCCTCGTTCCAGCATTCATGATGGGTGAATTCAGAAAGATGCTGCAGGTACTGTCTACACACACACAAATCACAAATACCCTCACATTTTTTAAGCCCTACAAAAGCCCATCTTTGAGCAAAGCAATTTTATGAGGAACACATGAGCGCTGTCTCCAGGCATGTGACGCAGCTTCTGCTTACACAGCCCTGTTTTTCCCTCTTGATCCTGTCAAGGGGGCCAGAGCAGCTCATCATTCCCATTTTACAGGTAGGAAAACTCATTCACAGAGAGGTAAAACGACTTGCAGAAAGTCACACAGTGGCAGGGCTTATCTCTCTTCAGTTATATGTTTTCCAGCCCATGATGCTCCTGAGACACAAGCGGAGTCAATGGGTTACAGGGACAGAGGTGCTACCTACTGTAAGGGAGAGGGGTCTAATAATCAGAGCTCTCGTCACCCCAAAATGCTATCCATCTCCGAGTTCCCTCAACATCCCAGGGCCGTCTCTCTCTTCCTACATTAGCAGATTTCATGGATCCTACAGTATGTCCCGTGGATTTTCTTAGAATCTCGTTACATCTCTAACCTGCTTGACAGAACCCAGCCTGCTCTATAACTCAGGTGTCAGAGAGGGAGACATCGATTGAATCACAGAATGGGATCCTGCAGAAAGTGGCTTTCCAAACTATGGATTTTAAACACAGGCGACTAAAGTAGATATGTGGGAGCTTGTCACACAGCCAAAAGCCACCTCTTCAGACTGCAGATGTGGCCACCATTGGCAAGTGTGCTTTCTGACAAATTCTATTGATCAGATTAACAACTTCCCAAACTGGACCACGAGTGGAATGCTGACCCCAATAATAAGCCCTCCCACCCCTCTTTCCAGGAGGAACCTGTACGAGTTTAGTCCACTGTCATTCCTCTCCATCAAATATCCTTTCTCACATCTTCTCCCCACAGGCCATGGACCAATTCATTTGCTCACTTTGATTTTTAAAACTCAAATTTTGTTAGCAATTTAACATGGATATGAATACCAATACACTGTTCGCACCTGAGCTAGCCCTGTACGTCCTGTGACTACAGGGCTATGTGTCAAAGCCAAACTTCCCCTCTGGCCACCTGCACTCTGTGGTAAGGACACAGAATCTTCCCGGATCACAAAGTGTTCGGCACCAAGCAAGGACAGGGGGCACTCTGAGGACTCACACTCAGGGCTCCCTGATTCTTACTTGGGGTGCTGAGGTACCTGGAAAAGAGGGCAGCTAGGGTGAGGCTTCAATGCTAGAAAAAGAAGAAGTGGATCCCATGGTGCACATGGACGTAACCACTCTGAACTTCCATTTCCTTATCTGCAACTTGGGTTATAACACCCACCTCCCGAGATTACCTGTGGGATTAAATGAGAAGCTGGGTTCAAAAGCACCTAGAAGCAAACATGCACACAGAGGGGATGGTGGCCAATGGGGGTTGGGGGCAGGAGGGAGGCTTCTCTGTACCACAGTCCGAGGACACCTGAAATCACCTACACCGGGTTCCATGGAAGGATGCACGTTTGGCAACACCTGTCCTGACTCCTCCCATTCCTACAGGGGCTTAGGCATCTGAAGGTCCAGGCATATTTGTGTGACGCTGATGCTGCTTCTGTGTGCAGGTGTCAGGAATAGAGCCCTGAACAGACAGCTGGTCACTGGTTCCCAGGCTGGGTCCTAGACTCCTGTCTCTAGCAGCTGTTTGGGAGCTCAGACTCAGCTAGAGGAAGTCATGGCCAAGAGCAATCGTTCCAACTTCCTTTCATTCTGGAGGCAGCTCCAAGATTGGGACCAGCCTGGAAACTGCAGCTGTCCTGCACATTTCGCCACAAGCTACAGGGCCCAATGGCACCCACACACAGTGAGAGCTACAAAGACAACACAGACCCTGGGGACAGGGCAACACTTATGTCCTCCATTCTCCACCTGAATGTGGCTCTGGGCTGACCTGGCCTCAGCCCACCTCTTATGTAACTTGTCTAAGCCTCCGTTTCCCCATTTGTAAAATGTGGGTTCTCGTAAGTATTAAATGAGAAAAATGCATGTCAAGTAATTGGCACACTGCCTAAAATATTCAACAAATATCAGAAACCATTTCTATTAACATCATCCCCAGGTCATCAATTAGACAGTCTGTAAAGTGACTGGACCCTAGCTATGATACCCTGGATATCATAAGCACTTAAAAAACTTTTTAAATTGAAGTATGATGTACATACAGAAAAGTGCACATAAGTGTAGAACTCAATGAGCTTCCTATATAACCAGCTCTCAAATCAACAAACAGAGCACTATTCACACGGTGGAGCTGTCCCCTCCTGCCCCCCCCCAACCCCGTGCCACTTCCAAGGGTAACTACCATCCTGACTTCTATCACCACAGATCACATTGCCAGTTCTTCAACTTTATATAAATACAATCATACAGTATGTGGTGAAAGTACTTTTCTTTTTTTCTTTTTTAAAGATTTTATTGGGGAATTGCGGGATGGGAAAGCACTGGGGAATTGGGGGAAGGGGAACAGACAAGTTGCTGTCGTTTTGTTCTTCAGTCTAGTTGTGGAGGACGTTGCTTCACTGGCCCATGTTGGCGTTACTACTGCACTCTTCCCAGCTGAGGCAGTCACTCACTGGCCATTGGACAGCTGCTTACAGCGACTCACGGCAGCTCACGAAAGCGCAGGCCAGCTGCCGGCCATCCCCGCTGCAGCCTACGCCAACACCAGCGACTCACGGCAGCCCAGCTCCAGGTCAGCTGTTGTTCACCACCTTAAAGGGCACAGCGTCACACCTTAAAGGGCACAGCGTCACTTGACCCATCCCTCATTTGACAAGTTTTCTCAACACCAGGGTAGTTCCCACACATCACACCAGCCCCGAAACCCCCACTCAGGCCTGCCAGGAATCCCCATCCTCCAGGAAGCTTCCTTGGGTAGCTCAGAGGGGAGCCATCAGCCTGTCCTGCTACTCATTTCAGCCTGGAGACTGGGACTTAACACGCAGCAAACCTGCACGAGTATCTGACAGGTGTGCCCTTACTGCCTGCTATGGGTTCGTGCAGTGTGTCTGCCCATCTCTTCTCCACAGCCCCCAGAAACAGGGTATGCTTCTGGGGTTCATTCCACACCCTGTCCAGGACGGATGGGGCTGGCTAGAGGCTGGGGTATGTGGGGGCACCTCTGAGTCAGGCCCCAGGCCATGTGGCAGCAGCGGAACAGGGCCCGTGCTCCCCTGGTTTAATAAGAGGCTCCTTGTGAGTCAGTCTAATGAGAAGCATCAAACAAGAGTGAACCGAGCCTTTTTGAATCCTGATACTGCAAGTCATGTGACCTTGGGCAAGTTACTTGCCCTCTCTGAGTGTCATTTACAAAGTGAGATGATTGGACGAAATCTGACTTGACAAATGCATTGTGCCCTGTACCCATCTGTGTCTAACACAAGTCAACCTGACCCCGTCCCAGGGAGCCCATGCTCGGCCCCACACACCTCTCAACCCCACAGCACTGGCCCCACAGCCAATCAGCAGAAACGGGCACAGGAGGAACCTAGCTGACACCACTGGCCACAGCCAGCACCAGGTGGCAGGGGTCACTGGGACTCTGCATCCACACAGAGCTCCTGCTCATGTCCTGGGTCCCAGGGTTGAAAGCTCATACAGGACTATGAAAATGGACCCCGGGATCCTGAGTCCATCTCCATAGTTCCCACACAAAGGCAGCCTTTTCCTAGGTCCCCTGCCCCCGCAGTCTCCACGCCCCACCCTGCCCACTGCTCTCCCACATAACTCTACCTGGGAGTAAATGAATTTGGGGGTCCACACAGTCCCCAGCTCACACTGGGTGTCTAGAGGAACACCCGTGGGGCTCAGGCCTCTCCTCCCAGAGCCTCTTTCTGACTCAGGGGAGCAGCAGTGCCCCGACCCTGATCTCACAAGCTAGCGCCCCCTAACCCGTACACCACCTCTGCTATCACCAGACGCCCATGTCCAGTCCCCATCAATGCCAGGCTCAGCTGGGCTCGGGGAGGAGTTGAAGATCTTAGGGCCAAGGTCCAGGCAGATCCGGGGTTAGTTACCCTGTGTACCAGTTCAGCTCTATTATGGGTTACACTCATCCCACAACCCACCAGGGACAGGTTTTGAGATCCATACAGTGACTTTTTAATCCCACATGTCTGTGAATTGAAGCAGCCCATTCAAGCTTTCTAGAACCAAGGCTCATCACTAGCCTAATGGTCTGGAACCCAGGGCCTCTGCAGACCAATGGCTCACAAATGAAGCCATTCATTCAACAAGTACTTACTGACCACCTACTGTAGTCCAGTACTTCCCCAGATGTTGGGGATGCGGCACAGAGAAGCAGACACAGGCCCCTGTGCCAAGGGAACTCCTGTCTTGTGGGAGAGACAGACGACGGTCTCTGCTGAGCTCCCTGAACCATCCAAGCATGGCCTGACTTACTTCGCCGCCATCCGCCCTGATTCTCCCCACGGCGAGCTGCTTAAGGTTCCTCCCTTGCTGGGTGTGGAGGATCCAGCAGAGACACCTACTGGCTCCTGAGAGGGGCACCAGCCATGGTGGACAAGCCATGCAGGTAGAGAAAAGGGTGATTCTATGGTTTAGCTGTGTGACCTTGTGCAAACTACTCAGGCTCTCAGAGCATCTGTTCTTTCCTGGATCAAATCGAACTAATAACCCCTATGGTGCAGGGTTGCTATGAGAATTTGCGACGGCATGTGAGGATGGACACTTGAGATGCAACAAGAGCCAACAACATTATTGACCCAGGAACATGGGACAACGACTGGCTCCACCCCAGCTCCTCAGACCCAAGGTCAAGCTCTGAGCATCCCCCTCTGCTAACTGTCCTCCCCAAAGAGGGGCTGAGGGGGAGAGAGTCTCTCAGCTGCCTGCCCAGGAGGCCTCGTACTGATGGAAACGTCCTTTCTCAGGTGACTTTCCACTGTTCATATAGTCCAATTGCTGATCTGCTTCCTACCTGGCACCTACCTGGAAGATCTCATGTTCCAGCTTATTTGCTTTGTATGCTGGCAGGACTCTTACTTTTCAAAAGAGAGTGGGGTGGGGTGGCGCTGTTTTACCTCAAATAAACTGGTGAGCTTTCTCCACCTAGTTGCTCACTCTGTGCTCTTAGATTTGGGTCATCTGAACTTGCAGCCTTCTGATGAGGTGTCTGCAACAACACCTGGCCTCATGGAGGCTCAAAAATCTAGGCAGTCACCCCAGTCCTCAGCTGCCCCTGCCCCCATGACCCC
>NW_017732370.1:12272-20915 GCF_001890085.2 Hipposideros armiger | reverse complement strand
CCCCCCCCCCAATCTAGCACTGGTCAGATTCAGAACATGTCTGCACGCACATTTAATACGGGCCCAGCCAAGTCCTGGGGTGAGCACACCCTGTGCCCCTTGATGGCCATGCCAGGCAACAAGAGGCACTCAGGAAATGTGTGCTAATGCGGATGCCTGGATCTCTCCTCATAGCCCTGCTCTCAGGGATCAGGCCACTAGCGGCCCGTGAAGCAAATCCTATGCTTGGACGTTTCCGTCCCAGGCCTTCACCTTCCCGGAGGGGCACTCTGTCTGGGGAAACGAGTCTGGGAGGAGACTGAATCCTGGCTTTGCCTTTTGTTCACATATTATCTTCACATCCCAAAGGCTGGAGTGTGAAGAAGGGCAGAAGTGCCTTATGGGGTTCCAAGGAGGGGTATAAAACAAGGACCCATGGGAAGTACTTTAGGCTCAATATAAGTGAATGTCCTCTGGTATTTTTTGAAGAAAATCACTAGCGTTTCCTGAGCACCTTCTATATGCCAGGCAGGACGCTAAGTGCTCTCAAATGCTCCCTCATTTACAGCTGCCTGGAGAGGGATGGCCTGCCTCATGCGTGGTCAAGGGCCTGGCCCAGACTGCAGAATTTACATCCTGGCTCTACCAGTCACTAGCGTGTCTCCTTATGCGACCTCTCTGGGCCTGTTTACTCATTTGTAAAATGAGACAACAATAGTCCTTACTTCACAGGGTTGTCAGAAGGTGAACTTAATACATATCAAGCACCTAGAACGTAGTAAGTGCTCAGTAATGCCAGCTTTCAGAATATGGGGGTGGGCGGATGGGGGTGGGGTAAGGAGCAGGAGGAGGAGAAGGCAGCTGAGGCTGGATAACTAGCCAAGCAGCTTCTGTCCGTAGACAAGAGGAGAGCAGCAGGTGGGATGCTGAATAAATGATCTCAAGTTCCTTCCAGGAATAAGATTCTACCACCCATTAAACTTCCCAGGGTTTCAGTTTTCCTAGCAATAACATAGGCGTTACCCCTACTGGACAAACACCGCTTTATTCTGTGCAATATTCTCAACCTTTGGAAGAGCATGTGCGCCCAAGGATGTCTGCCTCCACCGTTTGTGCAGGCCACTGATGGCCTTCCGAAGGTGCCGGTGTGTTCATTGAGCTCTGGAAGGAGGGGGGGGCAGGAGTCCTGGATCCCAATCAAATAACTCCATGGTTTTCAGCTTGTTACTGAAATCCTGAGAGTCTGGGACAAGAAGCCCTACCTGCCCTGCCTCTCAGGTTTGTAACCCTGTGAGGGGCAGAAACCACCAAGGACATCATAAGCCTTTGAATGTGTGCTACCCACCAGGAAGTGGCATAAGCAACTTCAGCATAAGGGCAGGCTGTGCTAATGGAGGCTTGGCAGGGGTGGGGGCAGGTGAGAACCCCCACCACCTCAGGAAATGACATCATTAGGGTCTTCTGGCCCTCCCTCTACCCAAGCTAGTCTTCTCTACCTCTCAAAAACCCTCTGCTGCCTCGTGATCTTACGAACTGAACAAGGCCAGGGGAATGCTAGAAAGATCAGTAATAACCACAACTGTAAGAGTAGTGCTCCATCAGATTTCTTCCACAGATGACCCAACGTGCCTCTGAACATGCAAGACCCAGTTAGATCCCCCTCCTGATAACGAGGGCAGCCGTGACAGGCAGCTGGGCTCCAGGGCCCTGGAGGGATGGTGACTCGATTGCCCTGGGTTGGTCCCGGTAGGGTGGGGCTGCTGTAACCTCACCTGAGCTCCATCAGTGCTCAGACTTTGTGGTTCCTGAGGGGGTTCCATCAATGCTTCATTTCCCTCCCTTTTTCCGACCTACAATGTGGTGGATGGCTTCCATGTTGGAGAAGACTGGCATATGATTCAGGGAGCACTGCAGGAGCTCCGTTAGGTGTGGTCTCCAATAGATTCCCCAATATTGCCAGTGACCTCTCACTTAGGGGTCAAAGAAATCAGGCCAAGGAAAGATAAGTACCAGAGTCTATCAAGGGTCCACTGGTCCCACCATGCCTGGCCTCCTCGCCTATGAGATGAGGCACTGAAGCCAGAGGGGAAGGGAAGGGAATTAGGAGCGGGTCCATACAGATTTCACATCATCTGTGTGTATGCACACAGGGGCATGCACCCACACATGCACATAGAAATTCTCATTAACAGAATTTTAAAACAGAAATTTAAAATTTGCTCCTTGGAGCAAATGCTAACTCTGCTTCTTACTAGCTATGGAATTTGGGGATAATTAATCATCTCCTCTGAATCTCGGCCTCCTCATCTAAACGGGTATGAGAACAGTACCCTAATCGTACTAAGAGGATGACCTACGATGACGTACCTGCTGAGATTCAGAGGTAGGTAATATGCTCATTAAGCTCCTGGCCCAAAGCCTCATCCATGGGAAGAGATGGGGTTCGAATGCCAAGCGATCTGATCTGGGAGTGACCGACCACTGTACCACACAGCCTCTGAGGGAGGATGGGGTGCCACACTCAGGTCACCCAGACAGGCAGAAAGAAGCAGAGAGCTGTCCCCAAAAGTGACAACAGCACTTCACTCCCTCAACCCAGTCTCCCTACTGGGAAGCCTCGGTAGGCTGGAGAACGGAAAAGGCCTCAGCGCCGCCACGTGTGCCTCCATCCTCCACAGCTTCTTCAAGTTTTCGGTTTTATTAAGTGTGCCTTGTAGCCAGCCCCTAACTTACACATCTTAACGTCCTCTGGGCTATTCATTTCTCATTGCATAAGTTCCTCCTCTTTTGAGTCTGGCCCTTAAACTCCAACTCTAAACCTGTGTTTACACCAAGGCCACTCTCCAAGGCCACTGCTATGACCCTCCTGTCCAAAGCCACTGTCACGCGCCTCCCTGCTCCGTGCTCTGGGGGCTTTCACATGATTATCTCACTTGATCATGCACACTGTGAGGCAGAGTTTATTATATGCCCATGTTGATAGAGAAGAAACCGAGGAAGCCATAAGTAGCCTGGATTTCCTGTTTCCAAGCCAGCTTTCTTCTGCTGGTCCACAACGTGCCCTTCCTTACACAAAGAAGACCCTAAGACTCTGCACACCCCAGCTTCCATTTCAGCCTCTCTGTGGCTACAATATCCCACAGCACCCCAAACAAAGATACCCACCACCACCTGGATTTCTCTGCTTCTTAACAGCAAACTGCTCCCCGAGAAAAGCCTGAGGAGAAAGAAGGGTCAGGAGCTTGAGGGCTGACTTCCAGGTAAGGGCAGGGCTGACGCCCAGGCGAGGGCAGGGCTGATGCCCAGGTGAGGGGCAGGGGCTCACAGAGGCCTGCCCAAGGCCTTACACAGTGAATGGCAGGCCAGCCTCAAAATCAGGGTTGAATGACAAAGTGAGACAGTCTGGTCATCTTCTGGACTCATCCCCACCCCCTTACACCCACACCTCAAAACCCCCGCAGCTCAGGCCCCAGAAACCCTGGGGAACAGCTGGATTCACAAGATGGCACTATGTGGGTGGATATAAAAGCAATCTGGAAAGTGCAATCTTATTTACAGAGGGGCCCCGGGGCACCCCAGTCCCGGAAGTGGAGGGGTCACACCGCCTTCCTCTTCCCTCTTCACCCCCATGATCTATAAATGTATCTCTGTAACAAACATTTGCTAAACATTAGTTGGGGCCACTTAAATAAGACAAATATTTATTTAACACCTACTCTGCAAGGCACTGGGAATATGACTGACTTTAAGCAAAGCAGATGTGGAGTCGCGGCCCTCTTGGAGGTAAGCTCCACTCCAGGTCCCCTGGAGGGGACAGACACACACGTATAACTTCAAGGGCAGTGAGTGCTGGCTTCCGGGGTCCCTGTGCAATGAGCGGAGGGCACAGCGGGCTCACAGAGATTGGGGAGGGGAAAGCCAACATCAGACACGCCGAAAACCAGCCCCCTCTGCCACACATGGCCCGAAGCACACGCCCTCGCCCTCGCCCAAGACTGCTCAGCTGCTGCCCAGGAACTCCACCAACCACCTGTGCCCCATGGCCAAAAGCTCCAGTGGCCCCCTCACAGCACGTCTGGGAACAAAGTTAGCAGCTTTCCCTCAGACCCACTTCCCCTTCTGGCTTCCCTGTTTCTGAAAGTGGCATCACACTCTCCATAGTCCCCAGGACTAGAAATCTCCAAGTTCTTGCTGACGCCGCCTGCTCCCTCATCTGCTGCTCCCAGTCTGGAGAGACCTCTGCTCCTCCTTGGAAATGTTCCCCAGTGCGTTCACCTTCTGATTTCATTGCCCTTCTCCCTGCCCGGGACCCCTCTCTGGCACTGCACTGAGCTGCCCAAGGGTCTTCAGTTCCTCCCCAGACCAGATGCATCAGCCTGAACCTCTTCTCTATGGCTTTCAAGGTCCTCCTGGGTTAAGTTAGTTCAGCCCTACCCCTGCCCCCCTTAACCCTTTGGTCACTTGCCTCACCCAATTCTCAGGACGGGCCCTGCCCAACTCTGCCCGTGCAGCCCCTCCTCACACATGAAGTCCTTCCTCCTGTCACCGTCCCAGCCCCTCTGCCCGCCTGTTTGGCTGGTTGGTGGCCAGTGCACACCCACGCAAGCCTGATCATGTGGTGTGCCCTCCTTTGCTCCCCACTCACTTGATGAACCTGCTGAAGGACAAGCCCTGCCTCAAGAAGATGCTCCTAGCTACCCAACCCCTGCTGGGTTGATGCAATTAATTTTAATGGGTTCTGTTATTTAAGAACACCTGTGAGGAATCTTTTTAGAAACAGCCTCTCCCTCCCTTTTTCAGGAGCAAGAATAAGAGAAGGAACTGGGGTTCTGCACTGCTCCCTGGTCTGTGAAGTAACATGGAGTCAGGGCAGAGCCCCTTAGGAACGCCCTTTCCTCATGTGTAGCAATGGAGAGGCTCATTCCCATTGAAGCTGGGGTGACTGAGTGAACAAGCCGAGTGCTCAGTCAACACAGCGTTAAATGGGTTCCCTCCTTCCTTCTCCTAATTTACCTTGGTGGTATGAGAGTTCTTTTGTTTGTTTGTTTTCACATTGGATTTGCTAACCTAAGACATACCCTATTTTATGTAACCAAATGTTATAATCAAGTAACCACTGTTTCTTAACATGTTCCCACTATGAGCAGGGACCAATTTATGGGCTGCTGAAGGACAGCACTTGCTCTTGGTTAGGGCCCAGGATGAGAAAGAGGCATCAGGCAAAGGCTTCGCTCCCTCAAGGGACTCGCTATCTGGGTGGGGAGACCAATGGAGACAGATAAGTATCAGCAGCAGGCAGGGGCAGGAAGCCGACACAGTGGTCCAGAGAGGCAGTGTGGGAGGGGCCCACACAGGGGTGCTCAGTGGGCACCTGCTGGGCGGCCCTCTACACTGACAAATCACATTCCCATCCCACTGACACTGTTGCTGAAAGAACCCTTTCAGGCAGGAATGATTATCCCCATTGTACAGGGGAGGTAAGTGAGGCTCGGGAAGGTCAGGCAATTTGATCAGTCACTCAGGGAGTGACCCCAGGATTGGAACCCAAGTCAGTCCAACACTTAGCAACACTTCCTGCTGGGACCTAAGGATGGGGCGGGGGTGGGGGGGGGCGATTCCCAGGAGGAGGATAGAAATAGGCCCTGAAGAGGGTGTCCAGTGGTGGTGTGCAGGTGGGCAGAGGATCACATTCAGAGACATTAAGCCAGGGCCATCCTGTGAGTGGTCTTAACCTCCAAGATGCTGCATGGGAATTCTATCCAGTAGCCCAGGGGGCCCACTGAGGACTCTTGAGATTGGGTCACATGTCCTAAGCATCTTCTGTTGCAGGAAGGCAGGTGTGGCCTCAGGCTGTCCAGCGAGGGGACGGTGTTACCATAACCCAGGGAGGGCCACTAAAACCTCACGTGAGGACAGTGGCAGTGGGAAAGGAAAGGTCAGACAAAGCACAGAAGTCCTCAAGACAGCTGAGAGGGCTGAAGTGATAAGGACAGGAGAGTGGATGGGGGAAGGCAAGGGAAGAAGGGGCGCAGAGGTCCCAGAGGCCAAGCGTCATGGCCCGGAGAGCCCGGAGCTCTCTCCCCACAACAGAGTCAAGAGCAAGTGCTGGTCGGGGGTCAGGGTGGCTGGACATCCTGGGTGCTGGGGCAGCCAGTCTAAGGGCTGAGCGAATGCAGAACCAAGAATTAGCCAAACCCCAGACCCTGAGCGTGGGGTACAGAGCCAACTCTTCTGACCCACAGGGAGGAGAGCGTGTAGAGCAGACACAGGAAAGCTTGAAGAGAAACTGAAGCATGGGACGGGGGACAGGGAGGCTGAACAGCTTGACTCATAGCTGCAAAAGAACACTGGCCAGGGAGTCCAGAGGCCTCGCGTGTGGTTCAGAGCTTCTGACAAGTCGTTTCACCTGCGGGAGACTCAGTTTCTGGGAGACCAAGAACACCTTCTTACAGGTTGGTAGGACAGATCAAGGGCTAGTAGGGCCCTAGTAGAGATCAAATTAAGTAATTTTTCTAAAAAGCACTTGGAAAACATTGGAACTCACTACACACATAAGGGATTCGCACTACGCAGAAGTAACAAGAGATGTTCTCTTCCCACACATGTTCACCAGTGCCCGCCCCACCGGCCGCACAATACCGGCTTTCTCCTCACCACTCCTCTTGTTTTCCCGAGCAGTCTCTCCCCCTCACCCAAGACAGGTCTCCCTTCCTTCCATTGGGGTCAGGCTGAGGCCCGCTGCCCAAGAGTCCCGCCTCTGAGCAACTAGGACCTCTCCCTGGAACCTCCACTTCTCTCCCACTACGCAAAAGTCCCCTCACCGTCCTCAGGGAAAACAAACTGGTAAGGCAGTCCAAGGAGCCGACCCAGTCTCTAGAAGGAACTTTGGGTGCTGGGGAAAATGTCAGTCAATGGTCAAGTTGCCTTCGGAGCCGGGGATACAGGAAACACAGAAATCCAGAATCTCCTCTCAGCCCTCCCTCCACTAACCCCTGCCTCTTCCCCACCAGGTACTCCCTAGAGCTCTGGGGCCAGCCTTGCCTCTGGTCCTAGGTGGCAGGTCCAGAGGAAGACTGGGGAACAGAGCTGATGAGGCAGGCTGAAGCTGGTAGGCAAGCCCGGGCCACAGCTCCCTACAGAACGCTCGCTCTACAAGAAATGAACAAAATATGGAAAAGGAAAGAAATCCAGACACTGTAATGTGTGCCTTTTAGATTCACTCTCCAAAGGGTCGTGACCTTGACGAACACATCCAGCCAGTGAAGAAAATAATACACCTGATTAATGATGAGACATGAGCGGCAGCTTCAGCAAATACAATCAGCCTGACGATGCCCGATGGAGTTCCGGGGGCTTCCTTCCAGGGTGGGACCAGAACACAGCTGACCTCTCCAGGCCCCTCGCCTCCATCACACAAGCACAAAGACTAGGAAAGTAAAGCGGGACCAGATTTCTCTCTCAGGTGACCACGGCCAACCCAGACAGCCTCACCCCGGGGATGCCACGCCAGCTGTTGGCAGGTGCTCCTGGAAGGATCACTGTCACCCGGGTGACTCACAGGGAGCTTCAGCGAGTGTAGTTCTCTTTGTTCCTGGCAGGGCGCAGTGCTCTTGGCCAATCCTGAGATGCCCACTGCCTGGTAAAGGGGCCCGACAGAGTCCAGGGCCCTCCTCCTCTTTCCTGACAACCCAGGCCCTTGGCAGACATGCCCAGGAGAGCCACTGGAGGGAGGCAGGGAGGTGGCACCCTGTGGCATCTCCAGGCAACAGCACCAGGAAGATGGCAGCATAGGGATACCAAGAGCTGTGCAGCCAAAGGTCCAACGGAGGAAAAGCTCTGCTCGCTGACCCACCACCAAGTGGGCCAGAGGGCCCTGGGCCAGCCCCCCACCACTGCCCCCAGCACCCCAGTGGCCCTGGGCCAAGCCTCCCTGGGCTCCCACGGCTCCCCTCTTACTTTCGTCAGCTTAAGGGAGCCAGTGAAAGAGACACAGGTGCTTTCAGGGCCTTGAAACCCCTGTCCCAGGTGTGGCAAGCTGGCCCTCCGCGGGGCCAGGTCCCAGCAGCTCAATTCTCTGCCAGGTGTCACCAGAAACAATGTCAATCAGCTCCCCCTCCCCCTCTGCTCCCCAATCAGGAGCCCCGATGAAGGTCTCTCTAGAGTTTCTATGTCTCTTCCCTCCCACTCCAGTGAACTAGGGTGGGATCCATGGGAGCCCCATTAGTCCAGGGAAAGAGTCATTTCTGATAGGACTCTGGGTCCCCCAAAGCAATCGGCGGCGTGTAGGGTAGGGGGTGGTGGTGGGGGTGGTGATAGCCAGAGTCCAGTGCAGGGACAGGGGGCGATAGAGGCATATGTCAGTGAGGAAAGGGGGGAGGGGGCTTCTTGGGATCCAGGGCTGAGCTGGGATGGGAGAGGGAGGGGGCTGTAGCCAGGCAACCTGGTGACCAGAGAAGCTGAGGGTGACGGACAAGGTGTGGGGGAGAAGCGCCAGTGTGGGAAGGGGCCCTCATTCCTGCAGGGTCATAAGAAAGCTGGGAGTTGCAAGGGGGAAGGGGGAGGACCGGAACTGGAGGATCTCGAGCCCGAGGAAAGGATGCGGAGGGGGGCGACGGGGATGGGGACTGGAGGAACTACGGGAGCAGAGCCATGGGGGTGAGCGCA
>NW_017732370.1:4029-11861 GCF_001890085.2 Hipposideros armiger | reverse complement strand
CCGCCTGCTGCCCGGCTTCTGTTTGTCTTTTTTTCTTCCGCAGCAGCCGCCGCGGCTCAGACCAGATCAGCAAGCAGCTGAAGGCAGAGTCTGTGTCCGGCGGAGAGCGAGTGGGGAGCGGGCAGCGCCAGAGGAGCGCGGCCGGGACGCGGGGCGCCGCCCTGCGAGCAGCACGGGTACTGCTGCGGCCCGCGCAAGCGGGCCAATGGGGGTGGGGACAGGGCGCCCCTTGGGGTCCGGCCGCCCTCACTCCCTCGCCACCCCCGCGGTGCCTTGCCCCACGCGCCAGGAGCACAGGCGCCACAGGAGCGGGGCGGCAGCGGGTCCGAGCGGCCGGGGGCAAACTTGCTGCCGCCCGGGGTGCCCAGGCAGAGCGACAGGCGCCAGGCTGGGGATGCAGCGCCAGGCAGGGGCACAAGTGCCTCACGCGCGCGGGACGAGGTGCGGGCGCTGCGGTGTATCGACCTCTGAGGGCTCCGGGCGCAGCCCGCACTCTGCGCCGCGCTGCGCAAAAAGGCATCCCCTCCACCTCCCAGCCCCGGCGGGCAGGAGTTATAGCCTGGCCAGCTTCGATGGGCAAAGGGCGCCTCCTGGTGGGATTTTGGGGAACAGCGCAAGGGCCAAGCGTGTCCTGTTACGAGAGACTGGTGAAGATGGAGACTGACCTGAAGGTTTCATGGGGAGAGAAAAGACCAAATTGTTCCAGGAGGCTGAAGAGAAACAGCTTGCATTGAGTAGTTCCAAGGCAGTATTTTATGAACACAATCGTCTTGGGAGGAGCTGCCATCCTCATGTTGAGAAGGAAGACCCTCAGGCTAGGAGACATGAAGGAACCTGTTCAGGAGCTCAGGGCTCCAAGGGAACAAGGTAGCTAGCGAGTGGCAGGACCAGGAGGGCAACCAAGCTCCCGACGCGCAGTCAATGCTCATTTTCCTACACCACAGCTGCCCTCAGGAGGAGGCTGGGGAAGGGGGTCCCAGAGGAAGGCGGCCGAAGGACATGTGACCTCCTCAAACATTAGTTGCTCTTTCCCATCCCACTGGGTCTGTGTCTTGGGCAGACAAGGGAACTGAATGCCACCGCGCTTCTGTGCCACGCAGGCTGCAGGGAGGAATGTGGGTGACAAGACTGCTGTCTTCCCATCTCCCATCCCCACACACTGGGCTTGATGAGCGCTCCTTAGGGAAAACATGATTTAGTACCTACTGTGTGCCAAGACTACAGCACTTAACCCAAGTGTGGTTTCCAGTAACCTTCACATTCACTCGGGAAGGTAGTTGTTCAAGTGACACGACCCCATTTTCCAGACGAGGAAGACTGCTAAGATTTAAAATCACCTGTAAGCGAACCACACCCTCGGCTGAATAGGCTGCACAGAATTAATTTCTAATTCCAGCTCCGAGCCCTGACACTAGGCTTTGTTTGCAAAATGGGCAAGTGGCAGCATGGGCCAGGCAGAAAGTCCACTGGAAGAGTGAGGGGCAGCCCTGGGACTCTGGGCAAGCAACTGCACATTCCTGGGCTTCGATTTCCACATCTCTAGACGTGAGGGAAGCAGACTGAATAGTCTCTAAAGTTCCTTCAGACTCTGATATGCCAAGCATGGGTCCTGGGCCCTTTTTACTAGAAGGATGCAAGATCAGCAAGACCACGGAGGCCCAAGTGTTTGGGAAGAAAAATGCTCTCTGAGTGAAATGCTTCATCTTATTCTTTTGCCTGGCGAGCTCATCCACTTAACAAGAGAGGTGGGAAGGAGTTTTTGGCAATGTCAGAGAGATTGCTGACAGGGCTGATGGTAACCTTGGCTGTGGCCTAATGAGGACCCCGGTTTCTCCCTTTCCTGCCACGATGATCCTGACTCTCTTTCCCTTACTTAGGTCTCTGCCCTTGGAAGCAAGGAGCCCTCTACAAGTCAGGCGGTGGGCAACAATGCCGGAGAAGCCTGCCTTTAGCCCCACCCACTTCCCTGTCTCTTCCTTCTGCTACTAGCTGCTGAGTTCTTTTCAGTACTCACTGCTTGCTCTCCCCATTCTGTACACCTCAACATCAGCGCTGCTTGGCAATCAAACTTCAATCCCAGGCAAGCAAACTTCCCAAGCTCAGCTGAGGGTGGAGATCAGGTGGGTGGTCAGTCCAGATTATTTTTGGATTCCAACAGCACAGGTATGTCAGAGTGGAGTGAGGCTGCTGCCTGAAATGAGAAGGCAGAAGGGTTGGGAAATGGGGGCTCCCTCCCCTAAAACCTCTCATCCGAAGTAGCCCTCGCAGCCAGCTGCTGTACTGTGCTAGACAGACAGGCTTCAGTGCGCTTGGGCCTCATGGTCTGAACTCTTTGGTGGCTGTAGCCCACCAGAAGGAGTTGGCTTTCCTGGGTTAACTTTTAGCGTCTTTCTTCTTTGTTTTGGCCTCAGGTATATTCTCCAAGAATACTTGATCTTACATTTACCTACCATGTCTTTTCCAAAGGTCCCTTTGAAGGTTCGTCACAAGTTCATAAAGAATGCACTGCGTAGGGGCCAGCCAAGTGGCTCAGTTGGTTAAGAGCTTGCTCAAGAGTGTGAGCTCTGAGCAACAGGGTTGCTGGTTCGATTCCCGGCCCGAGCTGAGCTGCCAACAGCTGCCAACAGGTGATAGGATGGCTCAGCTAAAAAACAAAACAAAGAAAGAATACACTGCATATGTGGGGCCGACTCAGGCGCACAGTGACTCAGCAGCTTGTCCTCACTTTGCTTAGTGGCACATGCCATCATCATGTCCCCGTCTCTTATTGCAATAGCCTTCTAACTGATCTCCCTGCCTTTAGACTGGCTTCCTCCAACACAACCACACATGGCTGCCAGACTGATGGTTCTAAAAC
This sequence comes from Hipposideros armiger, assembly GCF_001890085.2. Lineage (NCBI taxonomy): Eukaryota > Metazoa > Chordata > Mammalia > Chiroptera > Hipposideridae > Hipposideros > Hipposideros armiger. The sequence continues at coordinate 9,004 of NW_017732370.1, read as the reverse complement.
CAGCTTTACTACTTCACACCCTAGCTTACAGTGCTTTCATGACCTATGTGGCCTATAAGGTAAAATTGAGTCCAGACACCTTAGCACAGCATATAAGCTCCCCACTTACTTCTGCCTTGCCCATTTTCTACCACCACTCATCTCATACTCCATCAATACCCAGCTGCTTATAGTTAGTTTTCTGTTCCTCCTATTCGATGCCTCTGTGCCTTTCACACATGGAAGTCTGCCTGGAACGCCCACCCCCCTGCACACACACACAGATACACAAGTTCGTGTTTACGTTTCAAAACTCAGTTTAGGAATCTTCTCCTACTAGAACTTTCTCCTACCCTGCTACTATCTGGTCCCTTCCCAACAGAATTCATTACTCCCTTCGCTAACTTCTCTTGCACTTAGAGCTTATGGTTACTTACTTGTTTCCTGTCTGCTTTCATAGAAGATGATGAACTTGTGCTCCTGGATCTATTTTTAGCTTCTCCCTTTGTTGTATTTGCCTCAGGTATAACCATGAAGCAGAAACTTGCTCTGAAATTTACCTACCTCTTTTCCAAAGGCCCCTTTGAAGGTTCATCACAAGTACGTAATGAGAGTATGGACTTAAAAAAAAAAAGTTATATATTAGCAGCACAATGCCTGGTATAAAAATAGGTGCTCAGGGGCCGGCCAAGTGGCACGCTGGTTAAGAGTTGGCTTGGGATGCCAGTTCTGAGCATCAGGGCCCCGGTTGGGATTCCACATGAGGGCCAGTGACACTGCGCCCTCTACAGCTAAGATGGTTAACAATAGCTCAACCTGGAGCTGGGCTACCATGAGTCGCCAGCGACGGCATAGGCAAAAAAAAATAAATTAAAAAAAATAAAAATAGGTGCTCAGTAATGTGTTGAATGAATGAAACTGCATGGAGTAAGGGTTACTGGGGTCTGCAATACTGGAAAATCAAATTTGCTTCTGTTGTTAGTCCAAATAAGCCAGACCTAACACAATATAAAACCACTGGTCCCCATCAAGCTTGCAGCCTTTGCAAACCTAAGCTGAAGTTGGGGTTCACATCTGAGGGACTTGAGGTTGAAGGAAAACGAGAGCCTGACTGAATATCCTTATTGCCACACAGTATGAAAATGCAGCAATCCTGCTAGAGTATTACATTCAAGCTCCAGATGAAATGAAAATAATTCTCTGTCCTTCTTGTCACCTGTTTGGGGGATACATGGTTGATTTCTAATGGATAATGTCTAACAGAACCAGTTTAGAAGCATAACAAATTAGAAAGAGAACTCTTCTCTGATTTTACTTTAATTTTTACTCACGCCTTAAAGGATTCAGTAAGCAGTGGTTTTGCCTAATGACATTATGGCCAAATGTTACAAAGAGCAGATGTATATGTGGGTGGGTTTCGATGTACACAGCATCCAAGTCTCATAGCCGCATATTGCTCAGCCTAGCTGGCTGCAAAAATCATGTCTCCTGTTAAAAAGCCCCACCTCCACTTGACAAGTATAACACTGCTTCTTTCCCCCACCTTCTCTTATCTCCATTTTATCCATCTAGGCGTAAAGAATACTGCTCACACTGAAATTAAAATGTAAACTTGGATCGTCCTTGGTCAGAATACAACCTCCCTCTCATTCTGCAGCCCTGCTCTCATCCCTAATATGAGAACCTAATTCATTCCTACCACGTGTCTCAATTTCCATTTAATACTCTGCAGAGGAGATAAGCTGCCATGGCCATTAGTTCTTCTTCAAGAAATCTTTGGTGCCCACTATGTGCCAGGCACTAGAGACAAAATAGAAAACAAATCCAGGACTGGGCCTCTTGGAGTTCTCAGTCAAATAAAATATATCGTAGAGGTAGGACGTTCTCCTTCTAACAATTTTGGCCCATTCTGACATCAGGTATTTTCTGTATGATATTTCACATACAACAACAGTTACAGGGCCATACTCTAGACTGGCAGACTGGGTGGAGGTGGGTGGCAGACTGAAGGGCACGTGGGGGATGGCAATTCCACTGTAGGGACCCAGGGCCTTCCAGCACACAGTGGCTTGGGTGTGCACCTCGAATTCTCAGCCTGTATCTTCTGCAGATCTGTGCTATAGTGGAGGCTGGCCACACTTGCTGCACCTATGCAGGGAAGGGGACATCGGTATTCAGTGACACACATGAAGGCCTGCCACCAGAACCAAACTGCAGGGGTAGATTGCTCACTTCTAAAAGCAGCATTTTATTTGCAGTAGGTTTCATATTGCCACATCCACCTTTCCTCATGTGAACTCACAGTCTGAGCAGATTCCATCACACCATGGTATAGCTGTAAGCCACTCAGAAAGGAAATCGCAACGCCGAGTTAACACTCAGGGCTTCTGCCTCCTGGAGGGAAAAATGCTGCATGGAGGACACTGGCCACACATCACTGAGAAGGGGTTAAAATCAATTAAGACAAATAGGGTAAAATGTTAAGCAAGGAATACAGATGATGCTTTTTAAATTATTATTATTATTATTTTACCTTTTCATTATTCTCCTTCTCAATCTCCAACAACAAGAGCAACTGAAGAAGCAAGTTAATTGAACAGAACAAAGAGGTAGGAAGATGATGGATAGCGTAGCATATCCTATGTGGAAGCAAAGCATAATCACTTTAGCAACGGACAACACATAGAAAAGGGTCTGCCTTCTCATTGGAAAGACCCCAGGATATGAAATTAAGATGACACTTTTCATATTACTTCAGGTGTTTTGGATCTGAAGATTATCCAGGGAACAGTTATCTCTCAGGGTAGCATGAGGTCTTCCTTGAATTATTATGAAATGACTTCAGGGCACTATAAAGTTCTTTGAATGAAAAAAAATGTCTTTGTGCGTGTGCATGTGTGTGTGTGTGTGTGTGTGTATACACACATGCATATATATATATATATATATATATATATATATATACACATATATATATATCTTTTCGTCTCTCTGTCTCTCTGCCCCCGCAGAGAGATGCAATCCCATGCACCGATGCACAAAAAGCAGTGAGGGCTCAAGTACAACAGAAGATCACAGACAACACACTAAAGTGACATTCCTGGAACACATGCACAGGAGCCCAATAAGCCTATGCCATTGGATCACATAGGACACATACTACATAAAACCACCTAGCAAAGACTGAGGAACACAGGGGCTCTACCTAATACATAGAAGCAAACACAAAGAGACAGCCAGAATAAGGAAACAAAGAAACACGTCCCACAGAAAAGGACAGGAGAAACCTCCAAAAGTAGAACTAAATGAAATGGAGGCAACCAACCTACCAGAGACAGAATTTAAAACACTTAATTATAAGAATGCTTAAGGAACTTAAGAATTTCAACAAAGAGATAGCAAGCATAAAGTAGGACACAGGAACCATAAAAAAGAACCAGGCAGAAATAAAGACTACAATAACTGAAATGATGAATACACTAGATGGAATCAGCAACATATTAGATGAAGCAGAGGATTGAATTAATGATTTAAAAGACAACATAGAAGAAAACACCCAATTGGAACAACAACAACAAAAAAAATTAAAAACGAATACAGATTAAGGGACCTTTGGGGCAACATCAAGCATAACAACATTCTCATCATAACAGTAACAGAAGGTGAAGAGAGGGAGCAAGGGATTGAGAACCTACTTTAAGAAATAATGACTGAAAACGTCCCAAAGCTGGTGAAAGAAATAAACACACAAGCTCAGGGAGTGCAGAGAGTCAAAAAACTAAAGGAATTCATTACCACCAAGCCAGTATTACAAGAAATGTTAAAAGTACTTCCTTAAGCAGAAGAAAGGAGAAAACAAACAAACGAAGATAAAATGTATGAACAGTAAAATGTCTATAACTATGTACCTATTAATACTCACATTAATATAAATGAATTAAATGCTTCAATCAAAAGACATAGGGGGGAAAAAAAGACATAGGGTAGCCGAATGGATAAGAAAACAAGACCCATGCATTTGCTGTCTACAAGAGAGCCAACACAGATTGAAAGACACAGAGACTGAAAGCAAAGGGTATAAAAAGATATTTCATGCAAACGGAAATGAAAGAAACGTGAGGTAGCAATACTTATATCGGACAAATAGACTTAAAAACAAAGACTATATTGAGAGACAAAAAAAGGACGTTACATAATAATAAAGGGATCAATCCAACAAGAGGACATCACCCTAGTAAATATTCATGCACCCAACATAGGAGCACCTAAATGTATCAAGCAATATTGACTGACATAAAGACGGTAATACAATCATCATAGGGGATATTAACACCCCACTGACACCAATGCACATATTGGGTTGTCGGAAAAGTCATGACGCATTTTTGCAATGAAAAACATAGGAAAGATAAGTTATGACTTTTCCGACAACCCAATATCTTTGAAACAGAAAATCAATACAGAAATAGCGGCCTTAAATGACACGTTAGACCAGTTGGATTTGATTGATATTTTTAGAGCATTTCACCCCAAAGCAACAGAATATACATTCTTTTCAAGTACACAGGGAACATTTTCCAAGATAGATCACATGTTAGGACACAAAACAAATCTCAATAAATTTAAGAAGATTGTAATCATATCAACCATCTTCTCTGACCACAATGCTATAAAACTAGAAATCAATTAAAGAAAGAAACCTGGAAAGCACACAAACACATGGAGGCTGAATAACATGCTACTAAATAGCGACTGGGTCAAAACTGAGATCAAAAAAGAAGTCAAAAGCTATCTCAAGGCAAACGACAATGAAAACACAACAACTCAAAATCTATGGGATGCAGCGAAAGCAGTCCTAAGAGGGAACTTCATAGCAATGCAGACCTATCTAAAGAAACAAGAACAATCTCATATCAACAGACTATCTTTACACCTAAGGGAACTGGAGAAAGAACAGCAAAATAAGCCCAAAGGGAGTACAAGGAAGGAAATAATA
>NW_017732370.1:0-1464 GCF_001890085.2 Hipposideros armiger | reverse complement strand
CCAAGACTTGGAAACAACCGAAATGCCCATCGGTAGATGACTGGATTAAGAAACTGTGGTACATTTATACAATGGAGTATTACTCCACTATAAAGAAGAATGAAATCATACCATTTGGGACGCTATGGATGGACCTAGAGACTATTATGTTAAGTGAAATAAGTCAGTTGGAGAAAGACAAATACCACATGATTTCACTTACATGTGGAATCTAAAAAACTGAATGAACGAGCAAAGTAAACAGAAGTGGTCTCAGAGATACAGAGGAACAACTGATGGCTGCCAGTTGGGAGGAGATGGGGATGAGGAAGGGGAAAGGATTAGACAGCATAAATACGTAACTACAATATTGCCACAGAGACATGAAAGACAGTTCAAGGAATATAATTAATAATGTTGTAAATATTTCGTAAGGTGTCAGATGGTCATATGTCTTGCTAGGGAGACCGCATTATGGATGGGGTAGAGGCTTGATCACTGCACTGTACACCTGAAGCTGATGTTGTATAATATTGTATGTGAACTATAAAGTCATGGGAGGTGGAGCATAGTGTGGGAGTGGAGTCAAGGGAACTGTAATAGATATGTGTGATATTGGGGGGGGATGTGGGGCGGCGGATTGGGGGAGGGGGGTTGTCACCTTGAGGGACAAAAAGTATAACTATTGCACTGTGTTGTACAACTGAAACTAATTCTAAAAAATGTATACTTCACAATAAAAAATAATTGAAAAACAACAACAAAGTAGTCATGAGGATGTAAAATATAGCATCGGAAATATAATCAATAATATTGTAATAACTATGTATGGAGTCAGATGGGCACTAGATTTATCAGGGTGATCATTTTGTTGTTATATTAATATAAATGTGTAATCACTATGTTGTACACCTGAAACTAATGTAATATCGTATGTCAACTATAATTGACAGAGTTTTTTTAAATACTGACAATTATTTTTTACAAATAAATAAATATCTATGTATATATAATAAATAAATAAATAAAATTAGACAAGCAAAAAAAAAAAAGAAATATTTGAATATGTACAAAAAGATAGCCATTGTGGCATTTTTTGAAAGAGTGAAAAACTGGAAATAACCTAAACGTTCACAACAACGAGAGCACTTAAACAAATTGTAGTCTATCCATACCACACAGTGCCACGCGGCATTAAAAGCAATGAGGTAGATTTGTGGATACTGATGTGAAAAAATGTGCAAGATTCTTTAGTAAATGAGAAAAAAAATCATAAGCAAAGCAGTATAATATCCTCCTTTATCATTTTTCAAGAGATTCTCTATAAAAATCACAAACATTATACGCCAGGCACCCTGAGTGCTTTACATATATTAACTCATTTAATCTTCATAACAACCCTCTGGGGTAGGTGTCCATTTTACATACAGGAAAACTGAGGCATAGGGAGGTTATATAACAAGGAAAAGCTCAGAAAACTAGCAG
>NW_017731452.1:3901676-3905645 GCF_001890085.2 Hipposideros armiger | reverse complement strand
CAAGGGCAGGATTTAGCTGCACAGCAAGCAAGAGTTTCCTTCCATTAAAGTCTTCGAAATTCTGGTTTTCCTTAGACCAGTGGGTCTCAACTGGGGGCATTTTACCACCACCACCCCTCCACCCCCCCGAGGACATTTGGCAATAATGTCTGAAGACATTTTTGGTTTTCAGAACTGGGGGCAGGATGCTACTGGCATCCAGTGGGTAACAGCTAGTGGATAGAGGCCAGGGATGCTGTTCAATATCCTACAATGCACAGGGCAGTCCCCCCAACAAAGAATTACCTGGCCCAAAATGTCAGTAGTGCCAAGATTGAAAACCCTGTTCTGGAGCTTTACATTGGGCATACCTTAGCAGTTTGGAAGTGCTTCAGAGTTCTTTTTCTTCTACATTAGAGTAACTATGCTTATTTCTCTTACCGGCAGCTGAAATCACAGGGCAAGGGAGCTGGTGGGGAAGACCACATTATGCTGGACATTTATGCTATTGAAGAGCTTCGGGAAAAGAGTATGGAGGCAACAGATGATTCCCCAAAGTATAATTACCATTGGGACTCCAGTGGGAGCTATGGTATGTTACTGTCCTCATGTGGGGGTTTTCTAACAGGCCTCACGATTAGGTCCCTGGGGTATCTATGGTACCCCCATAGGTACAGCATTTCCTGTAGTGCTGTACAGTCCTGCTGTGTACTTTTATACTCATAGAGACCCTTGGCAATAGGTTTTCTTAACTCTTTATTTCGAAATAATTACAGATGCACAGGAAATTTTTTTTTTTAACAGAAGTTTACAGGGAAATTCTTTATACTCTTTACCCAGTTTCCCCTCATTATAACATCTTGCTGGAAACCAGGAAATTGACATTGATAGAATCCACATGGCTGTTGAATTTTGCATTGGCGATAGTAGCATTCTAAAGTTAAGAAGAATCAAAAGAAATAAACAGGCAATATATATTTTTACTCTTTTGCTCCAGCAAAGATACGTAAATCTGTCCAGGCCAGCCCAGTACATTCTTTATGAATTGACCTTGAAGTAGGGAATTTATTACTACTCTTAAAGACCTAATCAGTTTCACCAAGTTTCTGCTCGGTAGCTCGGTAGCTCAGAGTCAGGATGATCAACTGTCCCAGTTTTCCCAGAACTGTCCCAGTGTTGACATTGAAAGTCTCACATCCTGGGAAACCCCTGGGTCCCAAGCAAACACTGACAGTTTGGACACCCTACTGAGTGTTGCATTCTCTGATGGAAAACCAGTGTGTTGAGCCCTTTCGTGGAGTCTAGTGGGTTTGCTTCCAAAACAAAATTAGATATTTAGGCCCTAAAGAGAGTTTGAGAATCTATCAAAAGCCAGCTAAGCATGTGAACGAAGTCACGGACCCGATTTTCCCCCTTCTATGCAGCATTTGAGAGTGCAGTGGCGACAGTGATGGCTCTGCGCAGGGATAAGATGTTCGTGCAAGAGGTGTCCACAGGCCAGGAGTGTGGAGTCGTGCTGGACAAGACCTGTTTCTATGCTGAGCAAGGAGGGCAGATCTATGACGAAGGCTACCTGGTGAAGGTTGATGACAGCAGTGAAGACGTGAGCCAATATTTCTTTGTTAGCCAGAGAGGAGGGTCCAACAAAGGGCTAGGCCTGGACCGGTGTAGCTTTTCAGGCTCCTCAACAATTTAGGCCTTGGGGAACAGGCGTGACTGACCGTTGGATCGTGTTTCACGGTCAGTATTTATGAAGCCACGGGAGCTGCTTATCGCACCGTGTTGCTTTCACAGCCACTGGGCCCCCTCGTAGCAGAATCCTTGCAGCCAGGCTGCATAGGTGGATCCTTGGTTCCTCCGTACTTGCCTAAGTAAGGAGAGGCAGCTCTCTGAAGGGCAGACATCCTTGTCGAAAACTCGGCCTCTAGCCTTGGCACTGCTGACTCTGTGGTCTTGGATGAGTGACCTAGTCAAATATATGTATACATATGTAAAGTAGTGTGTATATATAATGGGAAATATGTATATAATGGTACACGTTATATATAATATACATAATGGTATTAATGGTGCATATGTATATACACACCAGTAAGGAGTCTTAGAGAATGTGTGTGCGCATATATATATATATATATATATATATGGTGTGTGTGTGTGTGTGTGTGTGTGTGTATTTACATATATATGGATTTATTTAATTATTAGTCTCCTCCCTGACTCCTTTTAGAAAACCGAGTTTACAGTGAAGAACACTCAGGTGCGAGGCGGGTATGTGCTACACATAGGAACTATTTATGGCAACCTGAAAGTGGGGGATCAGGTCCGGCTGTTTATTGATGAGGTGAGTTGCATTTTGCTGGTTAGCATTTTTTTTCTTTTAAATTTCAGCTTTATTGAGGTACAGTTGACATATAAACAATATTTAAAGTACAGTCACGTGCCACTTAACGATAGATGCATTGTTCGGCGATTTCGTCATTATGTGAACATCATGGAGCGCACTTACGCAGCCTAGATGGTTAGCCTGCTACACACCAAGGCTATTTGGCTACCATCGTATATGCAGTCTGTCGTTGATGGAAACATCGTTATGCAGCACATGACTGTACCTCATGATGGTTTGATATACTTACTACACATTGTAAAAAGAATTAATCTCCTCCTTGGCTTTAAATTGGTCCATCATATTGTCACTCCCAAGTAAAATTATAAGTAGACTATCATAAGTAGAGTGCAGGAGTAAATTTTATGAGGGATGTAACTGAGAGTTAAATCTGTATATTCCCGTATCAGACCACAATGATCAGTTGAGATCCTATAGACTTGTGTTCATGGATTGCCTTTCTCCAGGTTAACCTCAAATACTTCTTCAGGAGCCATCCTGTATTAATTAAGAAATAGACTCTGTTGTGTATGACAGAGCGCCAAAAGAACAGCAGCTTAANGTGAAGGGCATTTATTAACTCTGTGACTTCCTGGAAGCAGTACCTATAATTTGCTGATTTCAGTTCACATTTGGATTTCTTGCATAAACTGATCCTGAATTCAGCTGAGTTTATAGTGAAGCTATTGTAATTTTGTATCTATGTTCCCAGGATCTGGACTTTTTGTACTCATACTAAATAGTATAATAAACCAAACACTGGTTTGGCCATGCTCCACATCTTTCTCTTTTTTTTTTGTTTTTTGTTTTTGTAGGAATTGGCATGTAAAATGGCTCTGGAACTTCTCACGCAAGAGTTTGGCATTCCCGTTGAAAGACTTTATGTTACTTACTTTGGTGGGGATGAAGCAGCTGGCTTAGAACCAGACCTGGAGTGCAAACAGATCTGGCAAGACTTGGGGTAAGAATGCAGATCACACGTGGAGAGTGTGGAGGAAAAAATTGATTCCTAAACTTAGTGCCAGAGGGGGCCCTTGGAGTGCACTGCCATTTCTCATTTTGGGGTGTGCATTTTGGGATGGAGGTGGGAGAGACTGGGAGTAATTACCCTTTGGTACCTTCATTGTTTAATTGATCATTCTGTTTTTCAAAGCCAACAAGTCGCTTGTCCTTTTTTTTTTTTTTTCTTTTTATATATTTTTAGAAATTGCGCATATAAGGCACATTTTATAAAAATTCAAACTACATAGAAATGTAAAAATAGGAAGTGGAAGAGCTCTAAGATTAATTATTGTTGATAGTTTGATACCCCATATATAGTCTGCCAGGCCTTTTTTATATCTGTGTATCCCTGTGTGTGTATGTGTGTGTTTTTTTCAACAGAGTGGTATTCTTTATATGAAACAGTTTATTTCTTATGGAAATGTAATGGCATTAAACAGGTCTAGGACAAGAGGGGTTTTTTTGTTTTTGGTGTTTTTTTTTATGTAATATTCTAAAGTAAAATCATGTAGCATAAAAGGTAACAGTGATAGATGAGCTGTATGAATTCTGTGCTTTGAACTGAATACAGTTCATTAGAGTGGTATGTGGTACATCAAAAG
>NW_017731452.1:3897410-3899716 GCF_001890085.2 Hipposideros armiger | reverse complement strand
CCTTCCTGCTAACAGCAGCACCTTTCCTCGAGCTGAGTGGAGAAAGAGGCACTCAGAGCACATGGCTGTCTTCTCATCCTTGTCTGTGGGGACAGTGGAGCGGTGCTAAAGCAGGCACTCAAGGCGTCATGGGATCTTGTGGCATATTCTTTAAATTTTATTTCTCAAGTCTTCCCTCTGATCTCTTGATCAGGCTGAGCCTATTCTTTTATAAATTAGTTTTATTCCCCATGATACCTTCTTAAGGGCTCTTCCTGTAATGTCATTTTTTTTTCTATAATTTGGACTGCTATTCTGAAGCTCATTTCCTTGAAGCTTTGCCTCACTCCTAAATGGACCTCAGAATACTTCTTCTTGCCTTTCTCCCTCCACTCCCCTCCTTCCACCAAACCAGCAGAGGCAAATGGCAAATAGTCACAGTCTGCAAACTGCTATATCAGTGAGTTATAACCTGCAGGAACAGGTGGCAGCCTGAGTCCTTGTTTCAACTTCCTCTTTCTCTGGATCATGTAGGGAAACCGATGGAATTCTGAAACCTCTTCCTAAGAAAAGCATTGACACAGGGATGGGCCTGGAGCGACTGGTGTCTGTGCTGCAGAATAAGATGTCCAACTATGACACTGACCTTTTTGTCCCTTACTTTGAAGCCATTCAGAAGGTACTGGTCCTTTTGCAAACATTGCAAATTTCTGTGGAAGTCTCCAGGCTGGACTCTTAGCAGTGCTGTCAAAGAGAATAACCAGATGCTTTGTCAGCCGAGGGTACATGTGACCATCTGCCAACTTTATTGTTCGATCTCTGACTGTGAACAATTGAGATAACTCACTACCTTCGGACCAGCCCCAACTTTATTGTTAATCTGAGGCTCTAGGCACAAGGCACTGTGATTTGTTGAGTGCAAGGGGCTGATTGGAGGCTCTTTACTCCCACTATTCTCACCTTTCTTGGGGTTCTAAGATCTGGCAAGAGGGTCATCCTTTCTCCTAATGCCCCCTCAGTCCTCTCAGAACCTCCTAGGGCAAGGCAGTGCCAGAAAGGCTGCTTCCTGATAAGATGCCTCCTGGATTTTATCTGCAGGGCACAGGTGCTCGGCCATACACTGGGAAAGTTGGTGCTGACGATGCTGACGGGATCGATATGGCCTACCGGGTGCTGGCTGACCATGCTCGGACCATCACTGTAGCACTGGCTGATGGCGGCCGACCTGACAACACAGGGCGAGGGTAAGTATGTTGTACATGGATGGGGCAGTATTAGGACTGACACCGTGAGTTTTAAGACTGTAGAACTTAAAGCTATACTTTATTATTATTTTCTCTGTCTTTTAAGTAGTTGGAGGGAACCTTTATTTTTTTAGGGATGAACGGAGTTTCAGCGCACACTAGAGTTGTCACTATATTAAATCTTTGCTGCTAAGTACAAGATGATGAGGATTGATAGACTGTTGGCAGGGGCGGGGTAGGGGTAGGTATTGACTAGCCCCAGGCAACTTCATTACTGACAGGCCAGGCCTGGGATCGCAGCATCAAGTCCATCTGGTCTGTACTTCTTGCCTTCGTCTCTGGGTCAGGAAAACAAACCGGGGTTTACCCCAGGTCATCCCTTGATGAGTAGTATTTCTAGGTATGTTACTGAGTTTTATGCTGGAATTCATGTTAATGACCTTGGGAAATACAAAAAAAAAGCCATCATAAGATAAGCGAAAATCTGGAAGAGAAAGACAAAAAGTTGACTCTGTTGCTTTGGGTTGAATTCCAAAGAACTGCTACAAAACGCTTAGCTGGGAATGTTGTCTAGCAGGAGACTGGGTTCTGCCTCTTACAGGTATGTGTTGAGACGGATACTCCGCCGGGCTGTTCGATACTCCCATGAGAAACTCAACGCCAGCAAGGGTTTCTTTGCTACATTAGTAGATGTTGTCGTCCAGTCCCTGGTAGGTCTATTTTATTTCCCTGCTTGCTGCTTCTGTGCTAACATGCATACCTTAAGAGGGCTAGGGTGGGAGATGCATACTGTTAATGAGAATTTTTAGATGGGTCTTGGAACAGTCCCTGGCTTCATTGGGCCCACGTCTCTGTTTCCCCTTTGCCAGGGAGATGCATTTCCTGAATTAAAGAAGGACCCTGATATGGTGAAGGACATTATTAATGAAGAAGAAGTGCAATTTCTCAAGACTCTCAGCAGAGGGCGTCGCATCCTGGACAGGAAAATTCAGAGCCTGGGAGACAACAAGACCATTCCTGGTAATGACCAGTTTTTGTTTTTTTTCCTCCATCCATGCTGTTTCATCTTTCTGGAAGAGGCAA
>NW_017731452.1:3846082-3893074 GCF_001890085.2 Hipposideros armiger | reverse complement strand
GGCCATGCCCCTTTCCTTTAAGGGTACGCATCACTTCTCACAAACCATTGACCAGAACTTACTCAGTCACATGGCCACACTTAGATGCAAGGGAAGTTGGGAAATGTAGTCTTTATTCTAGGAAGTCATGTGTCCAACTAAAAACTCTAGTACCTGGGAAGAAGGTGAGAGCAGGTATTGGGAAACAACAAGCAGTCTGTTGCAGACCTCTTCACCAGCCAACTCTGCCCTTTACAGCCCCGACGGAGACCTGTCATGAGCAACCACACAGCTACCCACATTCTGAACTTCGCCCTGCGCTCTGTGCTTGGGGAAGCTGACCAGAGAGGTTCCCTGGTGGCTCCTGACCGTCTTCGGTTTGACTTCACTGCCAAGGGAGCCATGACCACCCAACAGATCAAGAAGGCTGAGGAGATTGTTAACGAGATGATTGAGGCAGCCAAGGTAGGTTGGATTATGTATAAGCTCTTGGGTCATGAACCTCACTCCTTCCCACATCATCACTTTCTGTCCACAGAGCTTCAGCGGCCCGAGTGCTCTCAGTCTGTCGTACCATATTCTGTCCTGCACCCAGATTTGCTTAAAACAATGATTCTCAAACTGCACTGGGTAGGGTGCAGCGATGGTGTTCAGTGGAGGGGCCTTCGGGCCTCTGGGGAGGGGCAGAGAGAGGACAGCCAGAGCTCTTCTAGTTATGTCTGTTTTACATTTAGTGCATCCATGTAAGATTTGGTTCACAGTTTAACACAATATTTTTTGGAAATTTTTATTTCAGTGCCTTCTCTCAGGAGGCTCAGGGCACATGACAGGCGGAGCTGGGATTAGAAACCCAGAGTCCTGCCTGCAAGACCACATGCTGCCTGGTGCTTCCTGCTGTACCTCCAGAGAAGACCTTTTCCCAGCTTTTTTTTCTGTCTCCTTTGCATGCAGCCCGTCTACACCCAGGATTGTCCCCTGGCAGCAGCTAAAGCCATTCAGGGCCTGCGGGCTGTGTTTGACGAAACTTATCCTGACCCTGTGCGAGTCGTCTCCATTGGGGTCCCAGTGTCTGAGCTGTTGGATGACCCCTCCGGTCCTGCTGGCTCACTCACTTCTGTTGAGTTCTGTGGGGGAACGTGAGTACCTTGGGGGGAGCAGTAGAGGGGGTCACCGGCATTACCCTTGGAGGATGTGGGTACTAGACCAACTCTTGTTTATTTAAGGTTGGAATGATGTCCTCGGAAGTGCACTTGGCAAACAGTATTCCCAAGAATGTTAGCATCCTAGTGCTCGTGTCTGACGTGAACATTCCCTGGGTTTGTGATGAAATGTTCTTCCTCAGAGAAGGAAGCACTTATCACATAATTGTTTGCTCTTGTCCCCTGGGCTGATCCCAACAAGAATCAGGATTCTTGGCCTGTGAATTCAGGATCCAGCAAGGCCTTGGAATGCCCGTCAAGCTCTCTGACCCGGCCCCGTTCCATTCCTGGGACCTCATTTAGCTCCCTTTGTCAATTTGAACGGCATCTGGGGAGTTAACCCCATTGTCGCAGAGCCTTTGAGTCAGGCCCCATGGTAGGCCCAGCTCAGTTTTGCTTAGGATAACCAATTATTTCTGCCAACTTAGATTCCTCTATAGCATTTGGAACCTCCATGGGGTCTTTTTGGGATGGGCATGGTGGCCTTGGAAATTCCTGTTTCTGAGGGAAGCCTGGTGAAAACACTCTTAAGGCCATGGTAGAGCCCATCCAGGACCTACCGCCGCACGCCTCAGGCAGGCAGGGAGCAGGAGGGCATGTGGAGGGTGGCGGAGGGATCTGGGGGACCAGGTTCCAGGCCTCCCTCTGTCCAGCTAAGTTAGGCCTTCAGATGAGTCCCACTTCTGCCTTAACTCTTTGCGTGACACTCTTTAGGCACAAGAAAACAGCTTTCAGCAACTTTATGCCACCCTCTCAAAATGACTGAGTTAATGAGCATTTGAGGTTCTCTGAGCAACTGGGGAATAAAACCTATTTGTTTAAGGAGTTGTAAGATTTCAAAGGTAATCTCCAGTGAGCTGGGATAGAAGAATACAGCTTATGTTCCACCAGAGAGAATAAAAAACATGCATGAATATAGAGCCCATCAGCAGTAACACTGTATTGGGTGTTAGGGACTACAAAGCACTTTCATGAATCTTTACAACAGCCCTATGAGGGAGCATTACCCCTATTTTATACACGATGAAACTGAAGCTCAGAAAGGTGGTGTCTTTCTTAGTTTCACAGTGCTCTCAGCTCCAGGCCCCTTCCTAGCCAGCGCTGGATTCTGAAATTACCTTAACAACATGAAGGGCCTTTTCCCACTGCCCCCTTTAGGAGCTTCCATTGGAGCGACTTACCTCGGAGGGCTCTGGGCTGGGGAGCCAAGGGCTCCCAGAATGCAGTGGGGGGACCAGGGCGCATGGGCTTCCTCATCACCATGGACTTTGTGTTCTGCCGTCAGGCACCTGCAGAATTCAAGTCACGCGGGAGCTTTTGTGATTGTGAATGAAGAAGCTATTGCCAAGGGCATCCGGAGGATTGTGGCTGTCACAGGTGCTGAAGCCCAGAAGGTGAGCAGATCACACTGGTTTGTGGCTTATTCGAACAAGGCATGAGGAGTCCAGTCACGAAATCCATCATGCAGATGGTTACATGGCTGCTGTAGTCAGAAGTGGAAGTACAGAGCTACTACCCCCAAATATCCTCTAGTTACCTTGCCTTGCAGAAGAAAGCCACCAGTGCACAAGATTTCATAGCAATCTTATGTTCAGCCTTTAAAAGTATATGTAAAAAATAAAAAGTATACGTAAATCCTGCCTTCTACCTGGTAATATAGCTGTGTCTAGGAGGATAAGCCAGAGTTTTGCTGTGGCTTCCAGTGCCCCCAGGACTTACCCACATCTCCCTAGGGGTACATGCCTAGTTTGAAATGCACGGAGTATGGGGACAGCTGCTGTGGGGGTGGGGACTCTAAGCTTGTGCCTGATGTGTGCTGAAGCCTGAAGGGTGATAATTTCCTGGGGTGAGGAGGGCTTCCGACTCATGAGTTTCTGTTTACCCCCTGACGCTGAGTTAGTGTAGCCTTTCTACTAGCTGGGCGTGTGAGGAAGGTGCTCCTTTCTGGGGCATGAGGCTGCACACACTTGCCTCCCTGAAGGAAGAGAACATTCTGGCATCCTGGGGATGTGTTGTTCCATAGCCTGCCATCAGTGTTGCCCATAGTTGTTTAGAGACAGACTAGTGACGCTGACTGTTACCTGGAGTTTGCAACTCTGATTGTCCCCGTCCCAGGCCCTCAGGAAAGCGGAAAGCTTGAAGAAATCTCTCTCTGTCATGGAGGCCAAAGTGAAGGCCCAGACTGCACCAAACAAGGACGTGCAGAAGGAGATTGCTGACCTTGGTGAGGTAGGAGTAGCCAGCCTCCTTCCTGACTCAGGGCCTGCTCAGTGCTGGATCCTAGGCCTGGTGAATCAGACACTTCCTGTTCTTGAAGAACACTCAAGTCCTGGTTCTCAGTGCAATGGGCCTTTGGATGGACATGTATTGTCATGCAGTCTTGCAAAGGGGACTCCATGGATCCTGGTCCATGGACCCCTAGAACCTGCCTACTGCCCCCGTTGCCAGTGGCAGGGGAGCCCATTCCAAACATGAGTGGGCACTGGTGTAGAGGGAGTTGGGGAGGTGTCATGGGTGCCCACAGTTTCCAGGCTTCCTGGTGTTAATATTTGGGGGCTTCCCATAAGCCCTTCACAGGCTGTATTCACTGCCTGGTAGGGGCCAGGTCTTACAAGAGTCCCAGCTGTTTTTTCTGCCTCTTTCTCTCCAGCCCTGCTCGTTACAACTGCTGTGGTTACTTGTAAAGTGACTGGTCTCAAGGCCAGTGGATACCTTTTTGTTTTTTGTCGGGGAGGACTTTAGTGTTCAAAGCCAGAAGGGTGGAGTGGGCTGGAGCCTCATATCCTAGCTCCTTGTGGTTCAGATCTGAATGGTTTTCTGGTTCTGGTTCTAGGCCCTGGCCACTGCAGTCATCCCCCAGTGGCAGAAGGATGAATTCCGGGAGAATCTCAAATCCCTGAAGAAGATCATGGATGACCTAGACCGGGCTAGCAAAGCCGATGTCCAGAAGCGAGTGAGTACTAGCAGTGCTGCTGGCTGGAAGGGAATCGAGCACTGACCCAGCAAAGGCTGTGCAGACTGCTGTCTGTTTCAGTCTGAGCCCTTGACCTGAGACCTCTCTTCTGGACCTCCTTTCTTGCAGGTCTTGGAGAAGACAAAGCAGCTCATTGACAGCAATCCCAACCAGCCCCTCGTCATCCTGGAGATGGAGAGCGGCGCCTCAGCCAAGGCAATCCAGGGACTGGGGTTCCAGATGCTGCTCTGTGCCTGTCTTCTGCTTGTCTTCTTCTCTCGGGGGCTTCAGCCCTCAGTGGCTGAAGTGTGAGCTCTGTGGCTCTGAGTGGAGTAGTCACCTGAGGTCCCACTCCCTGGGATTAAGGTTAAGCTGAGTCATGGAGAGTTCTGGTGGCTGGAGAGCTACAGCTCCTGGAGATGGAAGGCAAACCTTAGAGTCAAGAGTGCAGGCCAGGCCCTGTGCTTGGCTCCTTCTCTATGCAGGCTTCTAGGACCAGCACCTGCTCTTGGAAGGGGCCTGGGGATGGGGGCCAGGGAGTGCTCTGAGAACCGAGTTCTGCAAACTCGCTGGAGAACATGGTCCCCTTCCCCAGGAACATGGCTTGATACAAGGTTCTTCCACAGGCCCTGAACGAAGCCTTGAAGCTCTTCAAGACACATTCTCCTCAGACGTCTGCCATGCTCTTCACAGTGGATAATGAGGCTGGCAAGATCACATGCTTGTGTCAAGTCCCCCAGGTCAGAATGTGCTGCGTCCCTGTAGGATGTGGTATGGTGTCTGTAGCTTTTCTGAGGAAGCTCGGTTCTTACACTTGTTTTTACAACCCCTATGTGCATTTTTGTGCAACTGTTAGAAATGGCCCTTCTCCTGCCCACCTGTTGGTCACCTCCAGCACCTCTTCCCCTGTGGCCCTCTCCTTGGTGGATGCATTTAACTGTGCTGGCGGATACCTGGCCTTGCCACTTAGTATGCCTTGTCCTGGCTGTGAAACCAGTACGATCTGCCTCCGCCTCCAGCAGCATCACCCAGGGCAAGAGTGGGTATCGGTGGTTCCCATATCCTTTTTCTTTCCCTTACCTCCATGCCTCCCTCCATCCCATCCTCTGTCCTGACTCCCACTTCGCCATCTCTCTTCCAGAATGCAGCCAACCGGGGCCTGAAAGCCAGTGAGTGGGTGCAGCAGGTGTCAGGTCTGATGGATGGCAAAGGTGGTGGCAAAGATGTGTCTGCCCAGGCCACAGGCAAGAACGTGGGCTGCCTACAGGAGGCGCTGCAGCTGGCCACTTCCTTTGCCCAGCTCCGCCTGGGAGATGTGAAGAATTGAGGGGAGGGGCAGCTTCCACTGGGAAGCATCTCCCCCACACTCGGAAGCATCCGTCCAGCTAGGAGCTGTCCACCCACCACAGGAACATTTGAATTTTGGGACCTTTAAATAGCCCCACTCTGTCCTCCTAACCCAGCAGTAACTGGAACTAACTTGGGTGTGGCCTGTGACT
This sequence comes from Hipposideros armiger, assembly GCF_001890085.2. Lineage (NCBI taxonomy): Eukaryota > Metazoa > Chordata > Mammalia > Chiroptera > Hipposideridae > Hipposideros > Hipposideros armiger. The sequence goes on along the minus strand of NW_017731452.1, from coordinate 3,887,444 downwards.
CAATGCCTATGTTACATTTCTGCCTGGAGCCCTACACAGCAGCGCCATCTGTCTAGAACCACTATCCTAGGATTGCTATTTATCATCGTCATGCTCGTGTCTATAGATAGTTCTCTGCAGACCCGATGCTGTGGGTCTGCAGGAAGGAATGATTTTTGCTGCAGAGAATAAAAGGACCACGTGCAATACTTGATGATACCATGTGATCTCTCCCCTCCCCTCCACACCTTCATAAATGCCTATGGTTCCCTGGGTGTAGAATAAATGCTGTGGCTTCTGGTTGCAGTCCTGGCTGAGCCCAGACCCAGACTCCTCTGAGTTTTGGGAATGGCTCCCAGGACTGCCTCAAGACATTTGTGGAGATAGCCCACAATGGCAGGGTGAGATGGAGAGAGGCATTCATCACTCAATAGAAGATGAGCCACAGGGCTGAAGAAGCAGAGAGAGGCTCCTGTCTTGGAGTCTCAGGCCCATGTCCCTCTTCCCCTCCCTCTTGAGGCATTCTGATGCAGGAGGTATTCAGTTGTCTCCTCCAGTTCCTTTGCCCACTATTCCTGCTTCCTTGACCCTAAGATGGACGTGAGCACGGACATCTTACCCTGTCCCTGAAACAGGTTCACCCAAATCTGAAGAAAAGTTGGGTGTGGAAACTGGTGTGCAGGGAGGTTAAAAGTACTGCTTACCCTTACCAGCTCCAACTGATTTCATGTCCCTTGGGTATAGCAGGCTGGCTGTGGGGTCCAGGGTCACACTCCTGCTGAAGTGGAGTGAGGAGGAAAAGCAGGTGGATTCTGGGAGAAGCAGCAGAGGCTAGCTGTCACAGACAGACGGAGGGTGCTGAGGTCCTGGCTTCAAGAAGCACATGCCAGGTGGGGAGTGTTAGGGACACAAAGAGTTTACATAATCCCGTGCAGAAGAGAGATCATTCCAATCATTCAACAAGCATTTATGCCAGCCAGGGCACTGAGGGCACACCCTCAGTCTTGAGTGACCAAGACAAAAGGACACTGCCTTCTTGGGCAAGACAGTGGGGAACACATAAAATCGTCACACAAGTAAATGTAACGTTAAAATAATTGCAACCTTCATACGTGAAAGGAAGAAGACAGTTGCCCAGGTCCTGTAGGCTAGAGCTCAGGCCCCACTTACGCAGGCCTGCCCGGTGCGTCCATTAATCCATGGAGCCCTGGGAGTCCTTCACCGCGGGCCCGCGGGCTCTGCAGTGCTTGCCCTTCTCCCTCCAAAACGATAGAGGGCGGTGCGGCGCTGCCGCCGCTGTCCCGACAGCCCTCACGAGGGCTCAGCGGAAGCGGCGCGCACGCCTGGAGCCGCCATGCCCGGGGACCACCGCCGAATCCGCGGGCCCGAGGAGTCGCAGCCGCCGCAGCTCTACTCGGCGGAAAAGGAGGAGGAGCCCGCCGCCCGCGACCCGACGCGGCTGCGACCCGTGTACGCGCGCGCCGGGCTGCTGAGCCAGGCCAAGGGCTCGGCCTACTTGGAGGCGGGAGGCACGAAGGTGCTGTGCGCCGTGTCCGGCCCGCGCCAGGCCGAGGGCGGCGAGCGCGGCGGCGGCCCGGCGGGAGCGGGCGGCGAAGCCCCTGCCGCGCTGCGAGGCCGCCTCATCTGTGACTTTCGCCGCGCGCCCTTTGCGGGCCGCCGGCGCCGCGCGCCCCAGGGAGGCGGCGAGGAACGTGAGCTGGCGCTGGCCCTGCAGGAGGCGCTCGAGCCGGCGGTGCGCCTGGGCCGCTACCCCCGCGCGCAGCTCGAGGTGTCGGCGCTCCTGCTGGAGGATGGAGGCTCGGCGCTGGCCGCGGCGCTCACGGCCGCCGCGCTCGCTCTGGCGGACGCGGGAGTCGAGATGTACGACCTGGTGGTAGGCTGCGGCCTCAGCCGCGTGCCGGGGCCCGCGTCCACCTGGTTGCTGGACCCCACGCGGCTCGAGGAGGAGCGCGCCGCCGCCGGCCTCACCGTGGCGCTCATGCCGGTTCTCAACCAGGTGGCCGGGCTGCTGGGCAGCGGGGAGGGCAGCTCCACCGAGAGCTGGGCAGATGCCGTGCGCATGGGCATCGAAGGCTGCCAGCGCCTCTACCCCGTACTGCAGCAGTGCCTGGTGAGGGCTGCCCGCCGGAGGGGCACCGCTGCCCCGCCCTGAACCAGAAGTCTGAGCCACGACAGACACCTAGGACCGTGCTGCCGCTCCCCAAAAGGACCTGCACCGTACGTAGGCTTCCAGACTGCGCGGCACCGAGAGCTCAGAGCACAGGAGTGGATCTGGAGAGCCGTTCACAGAACTGATGCACTGGACAGCTGTGTTGGAGTGATTTTTTTGCAGACTGTTCCCGTTAAAGATACTTTTCTACTTGAATTGGCTGTCAGCTCCCACCTACTTGAAGAAACCTGCGAATGAATGCACCCTGACTCCCAAGCTGTAAAGGACTTAAGCTGGGCTTACCAGTAAAACAAGACTAGGAACTACTACTGCCTTGTAAGGATGTAACCTATGCAGGCCAGCCAGTTACTCCCTCTTGTGTAATTGGGCTGCTTTTGAGACAGTGGGGGGCTGGGCCTTCTAACTTAATCTGAGATTAAACAAAATCCTTTTTATATCAGAAAAAGACTTCTTTGGTGGTTCTTGGTACAGGATTTAAAAGATACAGAATTTAAAAGCAAGGCTTTCCTGAGTTGGGTAGTGTGTTCTTGGACTCCTGGTGTCAGGGGCCTAGGGACAGCATTGTCTTAAATGTGTCGTGTCCCTTAGCCTAGCATGAGCAGAAGACACAGGCCGAAACGCAAGGAGCTGCAGGGGTGTTGTAGGGAAAAGCGCTTTGGAAGAAAAGCTGCCCCTTATGCACCAGAGTGAGCACGGCCAGTGCTGAGGTGTGAAGAGAGTAGGAAGGGTTGTGTGACCCCAGAAGCCTTCTGGGTGCACCCACAGCATCTGGTTTGGTACTGAGCAAGTCCACAGCTCAAGATTGGGCTGGAAAGGGTTTGACTCGGTAGAAGCTAGATCTCATCCTTCCTTGGCCATGGGCAGGGCTACACAGCCAGAGGCCTCCTCCCCTGAAGTGGGAGTCCGGACTGGCTTCATTATCTGGTGTCTCTTATCCAGCCTTGGTTTCTGGGAGAGGGCAGATGAACTGCTGGGAGTGAGAGCGGATGTTGGTAGTCCATGTGCACCCTAGTTATTCTGTAGGGCAGAGCCGGCCTGGCTAATTGACCATAAGGGTGGGATCGTCCCTGTGTGGCTCCCGAACCCCGTGGGCTTGTGCTCAGGTCTGGGTTGGAGGAAGGCAGGGCAGCCTGGTCCCTTCTCTGTGTCTCAGTTTAGTGTGAGCTTCTGAATTTGAGTGTCTCGGGCATGCTTAGCTTCTCTAGGAAGGGCTAGCCTGGGACAGTCCAAGGACCAGAATGAGGCTGAGACCACACCAAGAATCCCTGACCAGGGAAAATAAATACAAATTTAATTTTCCTCCTTTTGGCGTAATACACATTTCCAGAGCAGATCTGAAATACAAAGTGTCACCAGCAAGAGACAAAATAGAAACAGGATGGAAAAAGGATACCCCTATTCTGAAGGATGGTTTTGTAGGATGGATGGGGCATCTGGAACCAAAAGGGGTTATGTGAGGCACAAGCTGAGGACCTTAAAGCTCAGTTTCAGACAAAGGGACGGTAGGATATTTCCTGTACACACTACCGAGACTGGAAAAAGCTGCCTGGGCCCGATGCTGCGGTATGCTCCTCACACAGACAGGACTTGGTGGGGAGTGGGGGAGGGGGGGCGGGCTCGTGAGGGGAGAAGAGCAGTCGGGGCTGATGGTGCTCCTGGGGGGCCGTGTCTAGCTGCCCCTTGCAAGACTGGGCCCCAGCTTCATGAGGATGGTGAGCTGGTCCTGGGTAGTTGCAGGCCTCCTCTCATCCCTGCCAGCTCCAGGACTAGCATCTGGAAACACAACCTCCAAAGCTAAAGCCGCTGTTACAGGGAGGCTTCCTGGCTGGTCTGGTGGAGCTGTGCCTCCACTTCCATTGCCCTCACTTCAGATGGGTGCCTCTGGTTCACAGGTGCCACTAGGAGGTCTTCAAAAAGTCACACAAGGCAATACAGGGAGCCACCCGGGAAGGTGCCTAGAGCAGATAAGCCTGGAGGGGTTCCAACCTTCTACTGGCTGCCCTCCTGGTCTAATGCATGATTCTTCACCTGTAGGAAAAACAGAAGCAGGACTCTGGCCGAGAGGGCTGAGAGGCATTGTATGGCTAGGAAAGGGAGGGCCATCTGCTAACATACCCCAGTCTCCCCCCACCTCCTTTTCTTGTCAGGTTTGAAAGATAAGTGCTATTCTAGATTCTTCTGAGACCTGGGAACCCAGAACCACCAGACAAAAGCATTCTCTCCATCTAGCCCCGTCTTCCCAGTTGTGACTCAGGCCTGGGTGGCAGTACAGGGCCCTCGAGCTCAGCAGGCCAAGGGGCAGAGCTGGCAGGTGGAGGAAGGAAAGCATGTCACTGCCAACTCCCCAGCAGACCCAGCCTTGCTGAGATGCGCAAACAGCCGTGGGGGCTTGGCACACCTCAGGGACAACCAGTAGGGGAGGAGGAGGCTATGGTAGGGCAGGGAACATTCAGGCCCTTCAATCTGCACAAAGGTCTATTATCAGATCCAGATTTGGATATTCTCCATCCAGGAAAGTATGTTTTCCACAGCTTTCCTGGGGAGCCTGGTACCATGTAGACAGCTTAAAGATGGGCAGCAAGTAGGGTCAAGAAAAGGGCAGAAATATGGGTTTTAACAAGCTTACCAGGTGGTTCTTAGGCAAGGAGTCTGGGACCATGAGGCATACCTGTGACATTCCCTCTACAACTCAAGGCATCTCCCTACCCCCTTCCAGGAGGGGATAGCATTTCAGCTCAGGACTGGCCCAGCTGAGCCGACCAATCCTGAGTTGAGAGGATAAAAAGCAGGGCACAGCCCATCTGGGTGTTGCCTGTGGTGGATGTCATGCCTTCCGCAACCATTGTGGGCTCCCGCACAAACCCGAGTCCCTCCCTTGCTCATAGGCCTCAGGACCCAAACACAAGGGTGAGGATGTGGGGAGGCTCCAGGCCACTCACTGCTTCCTCTGAGTCTGTGCTCTCCTTGTAGCTGCCTGCCTCTGGATGGGCCCTCGGGCCCCTGGGCTCCTGCTGGGGTTCAGTGGTTCTGCGTGAGGAACCGTTATTTCCAGGGACCCTGTTTTCTCCACTTTTCTCTGTCCCTGTGCAGGGAGAGTCATCAGTTAATGGCTGGGTTTGGAAGCCCCTGCTGGCCCCAGAGAGGCCACTTGAAGCCCATTACTGCGTGGGGCTTGAGAGGACAAGGTGGGCTTGGGCTGGGACACTCCTCTGTCTCCAGTAACTACTGAGTGGGTGGGAGTCAGAACAACCTAGAAGCCACAAGGATCCTCAAGCCACAGGAATAGCCAGCTACAGGGAGTGTGGGATGGTGTGGTGGGGAGGAACCCTGCAGACAAGGAAAGCCCAAGGCAGGACTCCAGGTGCCCCTGGTACCTTCAGGAGTGGGAAAAGCTTGAGCCCACTAAGAGTGTGGGGTGCCCAACCTGAAATCTGGTCCCTCTGCTGGTCCATGTGTTCCAGAATCTCCAATAGGTGATCCACCTGGGCTTTGATCTGGCTCAGTTCCCCCCTAATGGAGTGCAGCTCTTCTGCTTGGACTGTTGAAAGAGCCCCCAGAGTTGGTATCTCACCAGGCCCAGGAGGCAGAGGGCAGTGGTGCCAGGGCTCCCAGGCCTGCCCTCACTGCTAAGGACTGCCCAGGTCCTCCCTAGCCCTTCACTCACAATTGATCTGCCCTGGGGCCCGGTGGCTGTTCCTGGGGGCCTTGTGGGGACTGAAGCTGCTCTTGACTCCCATGCCCACATAGGTTTTTCGGATCTTGACAGGCACGTGGTTGATGAGTGGTGGGATTCTCTGGTATTTATACACTCTATGGGACAGGACAGAGAGGGTCAAGCCAACCAGGCCCACCTGTTTGCCCAGAGGAAGGAGGCAGGACCCACTCACCTGTAGGGGACATTGTCCCTGTACATCTCGTAGTCCAGGTCATAATTACTGCTGCTGTGGCAGAGACACATGGAGAAGGGGTCACTGTCCAGGGCCAGAGTCCTTGCCCAGACTGCAGTTTAACTTGGGGAAACAGGTATACAGCTTTTCCTTAGAATCCCAGGAATCTCCACTGGAGGAGCCCCTAGGGACTTGACCAAGGTCACTTTGGGGGACCATAGTAAACCAGCTTCCCCGAGTCTGGCCTATGATAAGAGGCACTTCCAGGTGACTCCAGGTGGCAGGAGGGGGACAATTGCCCACAGGTTTCTGGCCAGCCAAAGCAGGGCCCTCCAAAGCCTCCTCTGCCTGCCCCAGGCGCTGCTGACATTCTGGAACTTAGTCTGGCAAAGGATGAAAGGCAAGAGTTAAGTCGGGGCCCAACCCACTGTGGGGATGTGGGAGCCTTTAATCCTTGTGTGGGAATCGCCAGGAAGCGGGGCCAGGCACTGGCAGGCCAACAGGACAGGGTTAGGGGTGTGGCCAGGCCAATTTGCCCTTTGCTCCAGGCTGGGAGAGAGAGGGCGAACCTGGAAGGTTCCAGGCTCTCAATGCGGGGCCTCACCCTCTTCTCTCATGCACCATCACCTCCAGGGAACTGGCACCCAGGAGGCATGGGGAGATCGGTGGAGAGGGACAACTGGGTTCTGGCCTGGGCAGAATGGCCCTGCGGGGACACAGCCACAGGAGCTTCAGGTGCTACCTGCGCCCGGGGCAGGGGCGGGTTATGAGTTGAGGGGAAAGGGTAGTGATATGCTGGGGGCAGCAGTTTCTGAAACAACTTTCTGGTACTGTGCGCCCACGACCCAGCTCAGCCCCAGCCCGCGAGAGGCAATGACTATGGGGCCACTGAGGCGGAATGGAGGACATTCGGGGGCCCCACGCGGGCCCCAGACCTGCGGGTGACATTTCCGGCCACCCTCGTCTCCGCTTTCTGGCTTCATGCAGTCTGGGTGGGCGGCCCGGGAACCGCAGGGAGCCTGATTCCGGCGGTAGGCGGCCTATACTTGGAGAAAGGAAAAGGAGCCAGCGGAGCGAAGGGAGGGCCGGTACCCACCCCCGGGGCTCTGCGGGGTCAGGGTCTGGAAACAGGCAGCCCCCTGACGCCCAGGAACGACCCAGCAAGGACAGAACTCAAGATGGAAAGTCTCAGCGGAACACCGTCGCTGAAGGAAAAAGCTCGTTTGTTCTGGCTGCCTTGGGCTGGCCGGAGCCCCCTCCTACTGGCTGGGTCAAAACTTGGTTAGAAACCAGACACCGGAGGCAGCGAGGAGGGGAGTTGCGGTGCTGTGGTTGACAACCTGAGTTGCTGCAGCGAGGCTTACTCCACCGAAGCATTGGTGGTTCAGTGGTAGAATTCTCGCCTGCCACGCGGGAGGCCCGGGTTCGATTCCCGGCCAATGCAGAAGTATGCTTATTTTTCTACTTTCTTACATTTTTCCTAAAACGGTGTTTTAAAGTAGCCAAAAATGAATGGTAAATGGTATTTTACTGACCACTGAGCATAGACTTGGGAGCTGCTCAAATTGAGACAGGCAGGATGAGAGGGGCTAGGATTTCAGCCGCATGCACAGCTACAGCACCGCTTGCTTGCTGTAGACAAGGGGGTACTTCCTGGTCTGGAGACCTCCCTGCTCTGCCTCCTCCTATCCCCCATTCGCCAATTATCAGTCAGGGCTGACGGCTGTGCTCTGGGGTTTATGGGCTTGCCCCTTTCTCCCTAAGGGGCAGTGGCCTGGTCGCAGGTACACAGCCACCTCACTCCCCTGGTCTGGGTTAATGGTTACGGTTTGCAAGCCGGGACTTAACCACAAAAAGAGAAATAAAATGCACCTTCGAAATGGCGCTGTGAGCAGAGGTCAAGCCACCTCCTCAAGTGTCCTCAGGACCAGGGGCAGAGGTGGGGGTAGGAGGGCAAGGGGAGGGGACCTGGGGCAATCTTTCCACCACAAATCTTTTCCCCCAGGTTGACAAATTCCATTTTGAGGCCCAGATCACGTGGCCTGGACTTGACCAGTTTTCGTGAAAAGGTCATCCAGCAGCTCAGCAGCCACCAAGCCCATCCCCAACCTGTTCCTCCTCTGGGCACCATCTCAAGAGGCCAGAGCCACCCACTGCTGCCCCAGACCCACGCTGCCTGAGACCCCAAGGAAGTGCTTCGTTCTTCCCACTGGAGTCCCCTGGGGACAAACGGCTCTTAAGGAGGTCACCCCTGCTGTGAATGCTGGAGCCCCACTAAATAGAGTCTGATGCGCTGTGGGACAGCTGTCATCACTCCCCATTGCTTCCCCGTTCCCACACTTGCACCTCTCAGAGGACCAAAAGGACTGGCTCTGAGCCTGCTGGGCAAGGGGTTGGTGGTGAGGGAATATGAAATCTGAAAACCGTGATTAGAACTGAAGAACTGAGTAAGGGGTTCACTCAGCCTTCAAAGTGGCCATGTTAAAAAACATGTGCGAGAACCACTTACCTCTCATCAGACAGATAATTGCAAAACTGTGTCAACAGGCACCCCTAGATAAGAGTCTCACACATGAGACAGCCAACCAACATACCACATATACAGCTCTGCATCACCGAGGAAGTGCAAGTTTTAAAAAATATGAGTTACCCACTAGTAAACATCTACTCATAGCCCAAAACAAATGCAGTGACAAGGCCACTCACGCTGGCATTTACAAGGTGCCACAGACCCTCCGGCTGCCTCTGGCAGGGAGAGATTTGGCCTGATCTCTCTGGAGGTCATCCTGGAGACGCAGAGACTTGTCAGAGCAGTCCCCAACCTCGCTCCCCTGCCTAGCCCTGCCACCCCACTTCCGGGGACATGAGCTGGGGCGAAATCCAAAAGAAACCGGAACCTTCGGCACCAGGGTGTTTACACGGGTGCTGTTCCTAAGAGCAACCACCTGTCCACTGCTTCCCCACCTCCCCCACCGGCAAACCGGAAACCACCCAAACGCCCACAGGAGGACCCCAGAGCTGAGTTCCGTTGTCACAAATGCCCACCTGAGGGACAAAAGGGCCACCATGTTCACACACACCGTCATTACGCCTGTGAAAATGGCACGTTGGCTGGCAGAGGTTGGTGAGCTCCTTTATGAAAATGTTTAAAGGTTTCTTGAAAATTTCTTTAAGCGTCTCCGGTTAGGGGCAAGATTTCATTCAGAAAGATTCCCATTTGTTACTTCCCAAACATCTATACCTAGAAAAAGCCCCCAAGTGCCCCCCAGGCGAGGCTCCCCTGGGAGGACCCACGCCCCCTGACTCCAGGGGGCAGGTGGAGGCACCCTCTTCTGCCAGGATGGTGGCTGAGCTACATCAGCCAGAAGGGGCCTTGGAATGAGCTGGGTCAACTCCCTCGGTTTACAGACAAAACATGAGGCCAAGGGAGACATGACCTCCTCAGGTGCCACAGTGAGTAGGATGGGCAGCTTGAGCTGAGGCCCATGTTCCGTCCCAGGAGTACCCAGAGCCCCAAACAAGCTGGGGACCAGTCTCCCTCCCCGGCAGACTCACCAGGAAATGGCTGTGCCCCACCGCCTCTTCTGTCTTGTCTGGGCAGGGCCGGGCTTGGGCTCTCTAGCCATGTCTAAATCTGAAGAGAGAGCAAGAGAGCAGGCAGCGAGTGAGAGGAGGGAGGAAGGGAGGGAGGGTACAGGAGGAAGGACGGAGCGCACGCGGGCCCTACTTGCTTCCTGGCTGGCCCTTCCCTACTCCTCAGCTCTGAGACGGGCAGTGCCCTCCGAGAGGCAGTAATGGACAGCCCAGCCTGGCCTCCTACAGACCCTGGGCCCACCTACCCAGAGCTGGGCTCAGCCTCCAGAGGGGCCATCTGCATCCTCAGGGGGAGCATGAGGTTGAGATGAAATCCCCAAAGAGAAAGGAGGGTGCCTCACTGTTCCCTTCAGACCCCACACGTGTAACAACCCCATTGCCCAGGTCCTGGAATTTGGGGGTGGTACCTTCAAAAGACAGGAAGGGGGATGTCTGTAATCCTTGTGTCCTCTGAGGAGACACCCAGCCCTGGTCTGAGTTAATTCTCAAGTGTTCCCTTGCTGCCTGTCTGCCCACCCACTTGCCTGCCCACTGCCAGGCCCACGCCCCACAGCTGCCTCTGGGCTAAGTCACTGGGCTGGCTGCATCTGAAATGGCCAGAGTGCTTTGAGTGAGAAACCAAGTGAGCAGCAGGCCTGGGCTGGGGAGCAGATACCCTGCTACCCTCCCTCAGTGGGGGAGTCAAGAGCCAGCTGAAGCCAATTCAGAGAGCTGAGAAGTCAAACAAATGCAGCCATCTGTGTACCAGTCATGGGCAGATTGTCTTGTTTCTGGGCTCCTTCAGCATTCACTACTCGAGAGAATAGCTCTATATCCATGGGAGATGGAGGGGAATCCTGCTCACTGCTGTATTCCTCCTACCACCCACTCAGGACCCGGCACTTAGTAGGTGCTCAGTTGATGCCTGCTGAATACACGAAAGGAACTCCATTGAATCAATTCCGGTTTTTGTTTATGGGTTTGTATCAGACCCTAGAGTTTCACCTATGACTTCGAGGCCCCTCCTGGAGCCCACCCCCTTTTCCCTAAAGCTATGGTTATTATCCTCGGCCCACTTTGACTGTCAAGACAATAATAAATGTGAGCCTTCTTTTTCTATTCTCAAGACTTCCTGCAACACAATCACCAAGGGCACCTGCCTGCTGTGGTTAGGAGACTTGCAACAGTGTCCCTGAGGTGCTGACGATCCAGATCGAGTGTTCAACTGGGAGGAAGTTGGAGATTCTGCGTCCCCATTTCTCCTGCATTCATGATTCGGATTCATCCATTCAAGAACATGTTAAACAATCGCCCATGCACCAAGGTAAACACCCGCACTTCCCTGTTGTCTGGTTTTCTGTCTGTTCCTTTCTGCCTGTTCCTTTCACATATTCATACTTGTGGTCGCTTGCACATTTACAGTGTCCAGAGGGGACAGAAATCTATACCCACATCTACCATACAGGGCAACAGTGCACGGGCACTTAGAAAAGCCTGCTCTGCCCAAGGTAGAAGAAGGCTCAGCATTAAAATAAGCTTGCCATTTCCTTGGGCTATATATCACCATTGTCCCCTAAAACTAGAAATACTCAAGAGGCTTTAATCATGAGACCAATTTGTGGGTCGAGTGGGAAAAACCATTCAATGGCCACCAGGTTGCCAATCAGGGCCAATTACCATGAGGGACTGGTGGAGTGTCTAGGAAGTTCACCATCAATGGCAAATCATGTTCAAGTGTAAGGTGGCATCTTCCCGGGCACCTGCCTCCTGCAACCCAGGGCAGGCAAGCATGGGGTCATGGCTAGGCCCCACCCCCATCAAGGGGGCTGTATTAGGCATGGTTCTCTTCCAGAGAAACAGAACCAATAGGATGCATATACAGATAGAAACAGATGTATTTATTTATTTATTTATTTAAAAGATTTTATTGGGGATTGGGGGAGGGGAACAGACAAGTAGCTGCCCTTTTGTGCTTCAGTCTTTTGTTCTTCAGTCTAGTTGTGGAGGACGGACGTCACTTCACTGGCCCATGTTGGTATTATCATTGCGCTCTTCCCGGCTGAGGCAGTCACTCACTGGCCATTGGACAGCCATTCACAGCGGCTCACGGCAGATCTTGGCAGCTCACACCAGCTGCTGGCCTCTCACACTGGCTGCCAGCCACTCACGGTAGCTCACGGTAGCCTGCTGCAGCCTATGCCATTGCCAGCGACTCAAGGCAGCCCAGCTCCAGGTTGAGCTCTTGTTCACCATGTTAGCTGTAGAGGGCACAGCATCACTGGCCCTCATGTGGGATCCAAACCGGGGCCCTGCTGCTCAGAGCTGGCGTTCCAAGCCAACTCTTAACCAACGCTCCACTTGGCGGGCCCGAAACAGATTTATTATAAGGAATTGGCTCACATGATTATGGAGGCTGACAAATCCTAAAGAACTGCAGTTGGCAAGCTGGAGACTTAGAGCCAATGGCATAGTTCCAGCCTGAAGACCATCAGGATCCAGATTCAAAAAGAGTGGAAGTTTCTGTTAGAAATTGAAAGCAGGAAATAACTGATGTCCCAGCTCAACTCAATGTCAAGCAGGAAGAGTCCCTTCTTATTCATGGGAAAGTCAATCTTTGTTCTATTCAGGCCTTTAACTGATTGGATGAGGCCCACCCACATGAGAGAGGGCAATCTGCTTTACTCAAGTCAGCCCATTCAAATGTTAATCTCATCCATTAACACCATAACAGGCTCACCAAGAATAATGTTTGGCTAAATATCTGGGCACCCCATGGCCCAGTCAAGTTGACACATAAAATTAACCATTACAGGGACCAAGTTCCAAGAAGTGGGGTGGAGTTCTTTGTTCTATATTAATCTCTCACAAAAACCCCAACACAGATTTCCTGAGGAACACACTCTCTGGCATTCCCCCAGGCTGTGAGCACTTGACTGCATGGAACACAGATAGGATAGTTACTGGGAGTCATAATGATGTAAAAAAAAATACAGCAGATGATGTAAAAAGAGAGTTCAGCAGCCATGTGGGAAGAAAGCAGAAGACTGAAAGACAGAGGCCAAACGGATGGAAGGACAAGGATAGGAAAAAGGAGAGAAGCAGAAGGGGGTGGACTTATCAAACAACAGGTCCCCAGACTTCCCCTCGCTGACACCCAACCACATCTGAATTCATCAGATGGACACAAAACAGTTCATTTATTTTTATAAGAGCTCCCAGGAAAAAAGAAAAGGGTCACTGTATCACCCCCAATATTAAAGATTGCAACCAACAGCTAAAAGTTATTGAATTCTGACTATTTGCCAGGCGTTGTGCTACAGACTTTACACCCATCATCTCATTTAATCCTCACAACAACCTTAACAGGTAGATGCTAGTAGTACCCCCATCTTGTGGAAAGGCTACTATATGCGTCCAGGGTCACGTGGACAGCAAGTCGAGAGGGGTGATGAGATCTCAGTCCCCTGCCTCACAATCACTAGTGTTCCAAGAAGTTAGAGAACTGAATTGAAGATACTCAGTGGGTTCAGATACTAGCAGAGCCTGGTTTTGTCAGCTCCTCCAGGCCATGCTGCCTTTGCACAGGGCTGTTCCATCACCCACTCTACCCTGCACAGAACCCAATAGCCGGTGAGGTCCCTGGTTAGAGTATGGGGCTGATAAACCCAGCACTGCAGGCTGGAGTCCCGGATGCACCAGGTGACTTCTAGCAGTGGACATGACTCATTCTTTTGACCACTCCACATCTGAGTCCCCTTCCTGTGTTAGAGGTATCCCCAGCTTTGAGACAGAACTTGCCTCCCATGAAAGAAGCTGAAAATGCCCCTTTCTGCCTCCCTTTCCCAGCCTCCCTTGCAACTAGGGCCTGGGCACATTACTTGGTCCCTCCAATCAGACCCACATGCCCAACTTTGAATTAAAGCTGCCGATGTAAAGAAGCATATCTCAACAATTGATGGTGGCAGTGGCAGCAGCTACATCCAGCTTTCAAGGGTGGTGGCACCTCCATCCCATGTTGGTAGTGCCAACACTGACGTTTTTGCTCAGCAGAGACAGTGGATCTCTTCCAGACCTGATCCGCCAACCTTCCAGATCTCCTGGGAAATAACCAGTACTTTCGACAAATTCCTTTTCTGCTTAGAGTTACCAGAATCAGTTTCTATTGCTTAAAACTAAGAACCTTGATTGATACAAAAATAGAACTCAGAGTGGATGGAGCAAGAAGTCCTGAGAGAAAGGGGTGGGGGAGGAGGGGAACTATGTAAGGCTGGCAACTGGGCAGAGGACAGTGAAAATCCAGCTAGTATTAAGGGACAGGACACCAGCAACCCTTGGCATGCTCTGGTGAGGCAGTTAATCCTGTGGTCCCCCAGAACAAAGTGCCCATCAAAGGCAAGGCTTTGGGGACCTGGTGGCTCCTGTCATCAAAGAGTATAAAGATTACCCTGAAGTCAAGGTCTGTTGGGCAGGGTGCTGTGCTAATGGCACCACATAGCTTAAAGGAAAGAAAGACAAGCTTAGGGGCCGGCTGAGTGGTGCGTTGGTTAAGAGCTGGCTTGGGACGCCAGAGAGCCCTGGTTCGGATCCCACATATGAGGGCCAGTGACACTGCCCTCTACAGCTAAGATGCTGAACAACAGCTCAACCTGGAGATGGGCTGCCGTGAGTCGCCTGCGACGGCTAGGCTGCAGCCCCTGCTGCAGTGGGTTGCCATGAGCTACCGTCTGTAGCCAGCAGCCAGCGTGAGCGGCCAGCGGCCGCAGTGAGCGGCCGCAGTGAGCGGCCGCAGTGAGCGGCCGCAGTGAGCGGCCGTCGAGAAGCCAGCGACTGATCTGCCTCGCCTGGGAAGAGCGCAATGATGGTGCCAACTTGGGCCAGTGAAGCAACGTTCTCCACAACTAGATTGAAGAACAAAAGGACAGCAACTTGTCTGTTCCCCTTCCCTCAATTCTTCAGTGCTGTTCCCATCCCCCAATTCCCCGATAAAAATCTTTTAAAAAAAGAGACAAGCTTAAAGTCTAAACTCTCCCTCAAGGCGTGGCTAGAAAACCAGGGAGTTTTTATATCTTGCAGCTACAAGGCTAAGAGATAGTAAATCAAATTTAAAGCTTGATCAATGGTTGTAAAATGACACCAGCAGACGGCTTCACACCCTAGCTAGTTCTCTAATTGGGGAAGAGTGGAGAGCAGAGGTCATCACAATGGGGCTTTCTGGGTAGGTGTGGAGAACATAGGTACCCCCCACGCTCACACAGCCTCCCTTGTGGGCCAAAGTGACGCCTCTTGGTCATTCTGAAGGTCCTGGTGGCAGAAACACACTAGCTTTTTGCCAAGCCCATATCCCTTTCCTCCTGGGCACACATCTAGGTGGAGTTTCCCAACCTGCCTTGTAAGTAGTGTGCTATGTAGCTGAAGGGTGGCAATGATGATGGGCGGGTGGGATGTGTGCCACTTCCATGCCCATAGCATCCTCTGAGTGACCGTCCCCTCTCCTGCTTCCTTAGTTGGCCACCTGAGTGCTAACACCTTGGGTGAGCTGGGAAGCTGGGAGCATGTGCTGCAGGTGGCAGGGACTCGCTCAGCCTGAGCTCCCCTTTCCCCATGACACATGTGCAAACATGGCCAGCAGCTAGCATTTCCTTATGCAATACTCCCTGTAATGACCTTGCCCTGAAAGAGTCCCTTTGTGTGCCCCACCCCACCACGCTTCATTTTCTCCAGACTGAAATACCAAGTCAGATCCCTGCAGGCCCCAGGGGGCCAATGACTTCAAATTTGGGAGGAGGATTGAATCACCAAAAGAACCGTGAGATTTTGCTAATTTATATTGGCAAAAACTTGGCAAAAGGATTTGGGAATGGATTCTGAGCATGGAGACTGGGAAAGGAAGAAAATAACGTTACATGGGGTTAAATGTATTAATATTTAGGATTCTATGGGGCTAGCATGAATACCTGGGATGGTTCTAATTGTTTGCTCTGATGGTTGCTTGAAACCTGGACTCAGCTGTGGCCAAATAATATTAGCTAGTAGCTAGTAATAAGAATGAGAATAGCTAAGACTTACTGAGCATTTACTCTCCACCAGGCATAGTTTTAAGCACTGTGCTTATTTAAAATGTATTTATTGGGCCTGCTGAGTGGCGGGTTGGTTAAGAGCTGGCTTGGGACGCCAGAGGGCCCCGGTTCGGATCCCACATATGAGGGCCAGTGACACTGCCCTCTACAGCTAAGATGCTGAACAACAGCTCAACCTGGAGCTGGGCTGCTGTGAGTCTCTGGTAACAGCGTAGGGCTACCGTGTGTAGCCAGCATGAGAGGCCATCCAGAAGCTGGTGACTGATCTGCCTCGCCTGGGAAGAGCGCAATGATGGTGCCAACTTGGGCCAGTGAAGCAACGTCCTCCACAACTAGACTGAAGAACAAAACGACAGCAACTTGTCTGTTCCCCTTCCCCCAATTCCCCAGCATTGTTCCCATCCTCCCAATTACCCAATAAAAATCTTTAAAAAAAAATTATTTAGTTAACAAATGAGGCTTAGATGGTATAATGTTGATGAAGGAATAAAAAAATTAGGGCACAAGCTCAGCTGAGCTAACATTCACCCCGTGTTTACCAGACTCACCAGGCACCATTCCAAACACTTTAATGTACTAACTCATTTTAGTATCCCTATTTTACAGACGATGAGGCAGAAAGATGTTTTTAGGGTGACCAACTGTTTCAATTTGCCTGGGGCAGAAGGGTTTCCCAGCACGTGGGACTCTGAGTGCTAAAACTGGGACAGTTCCAGGCAAACTGGGACAACTGGTCCCCCTTGATGTTACATAACTTCCCCAAAGTCACACAGTTATTAAGTGGCAGAGCATGGCCTCACATTCAAGTGGTCTGACTTTAGACTCAAACTCTGCCTCTGCCAGTGGTTCTCGAACCTGAGAGCCTGCATTTGAAGTAGCTGGTCTTGTTAAAACCCAGAGAGCCCACCTCATTTCCAGAGTTTCCCAGGGACAAAAGTATAGATTTGGGGCAGCTGAGAATTTGCTTTTCTAACACGTTCCTAGGTGATGCGGACCGGCATGGAGAACCACAGCATTATGCTGCCTTGCCTCCAGATGAGAAGGTTGCAATGGACTTTTCAGGTAGGACCTGCTTACTGCCACTCCCCGCCCCCCCAAAAACTGAGATGTCGCCAAAGGCGTGTCCTTCGCCACAGCATTGAGAAATACATTGATGAGGGATGTGCGGTAGCACCAGGAATACTGCCCAGAGAGGCTGCGGCTGAATGGGAATCTGGGGCCTGGGGTGTTTCAGGCTCAGGAGGGCACTGGACTGCCAGCCTTAGCTGCCACAGCAGAGGTGGGGTTGTCACAAAGGTGGCTCCAGGGTCGCTGCTGCTGGAGCATGCACTGTAGTTCCCATGCCTGGAAGCAGTGACACGGGAGTCTATCCAGACTGGCTTTGCAGAAGAATTTGGACCACTATTTCTGGCCATTTTGGCCTCCAACCTGGCTCTGACCCGCCCCAGGATCCTGTGACCAGCCATTGTTCTTTTTTTTAAAAATTAAGATGAAATTTTCATAACATGAAATCAGTCAAGACGGTTACATTTAGTACTTTTATAATGTGATTTATCTAAGTTCCACCTTTAAGTCCTACAACATTTTCATCATTCCAAAATAAAACCTATATCCATTAAGCAGTTTCACATTCTCCTGCCACCTCTGACAACCACCAATCTGTTTTGTTTCTATGGATTTACCTATTCTGAATATTTCATATAAATGGAAAACTAGCGTCTCTTGCTTAAAATAGCGTTTTCAAGGTTGATACACCTTGTATTGATAGTATGTATCGGTACTTCATTTCTTTTAGTAGCTGGATAATATGTCATTATATGTACACACCACAATTTGTGTATGCACTGGTGGACATTTGGATTTTTTCTACCTTCTGGCTACTATGAATAATGCTGAAATGAACTTTGTGTATAAGGATTTGAGTACTTGTTTTCAATTCTCTTGGTTACATACCTAGGTGTGGAATTGCTGGGTCATATAGTAATTGTGTTTAACCGTTTGAGGAATCGCCAAACTGTTTTTCACAGTGGCCGCACCATTTTACACTCCCAGCAGCAGTGTATGAGGGCTCCAGCTGGTCCACATCGTCACCAAGCCTTGTTGTCTGTTTCTTTGATAACAGCCATCCTAATGGGTGAAGTGGTATCTCATTGTGGATTTGGTTTGGATTTCCTAATGACTAGTGATGTTGAACATGTTTTTCATGTGCTTGTTGGTCATTTTGTATATCATCTTTGGAGAACTGTCTATTCAAGTCCTTTGTCCATTTTTAAATCATTGTCCTTTTGATAAATTTGTTTTATGCCATGATTAGCCAGAGCTGTTTCTATTGGGTTGCAACTAAGAGTTGTGACTGATACGCTTCTCCCCATTCCATGGTCCCAGGCCATACTTCTACTTCCAATTAGCAAAGCACCTCGATGTAAACACATAGCCGTGTGCAAGAGGGCCATCGTGCACTCTGGACACCAATGATAGCACCTCCCAGCCTTTTACCTGCCGGGGTCTACTCTCTCACTGCCGGAAAGAAGGGGGATGGGGCCACCACAGACCCCAGTTTAGATCATCATAAATAAAGAAGAAACACGTGGAGCAGGCATAATGAGCAAAGGGAGAGAGTGTGAACAGAAACAAAGCCAACAGAGGCAGTGACGAGAGGAGCTGGAGCAGGAAATTGGGGATGCACATGAGGCTTCTAAATCTACACGTTATTCAGGGACTAGGGGCCTGGAAATTTCTAGAAGGTGTCCTGGGTTATGTGGGTGAGCAGGGAAGGGACTGGGGTGGGCAGGAGGCAATGGCAGTGGAGTCTCAGGCGCTCTCTGGTCTTTCAGGGTCATTCTGGCTCATTGGAATTCTCCTTCAAAACATGCATTCACAAGTTTGGCTGATTCATAACTTAGTTTAATCTTTTGTGGGGTGCATCCTGGGCAGCGAGAAGGGTTCTCTTCTGATCATTGGCCCTGGCCCTTGCTTTAGCACCTAATTGAGGCCCATCTTCCAATCAAAAACAGGCTGAGCGGCCCTAGGCTCCTCCCCCTATGTCAGGCTCCCTATTGGCCTTACTTGAACCCCCTGCCCCATTTCCTGCAAGGTCTGAGACCTCTTTGGATTTGGGGCTTGCGGTCCTGGCCTGGTCCTTGTTCCGAACAGGTAGGCAGACAGGTAAGCAGGGCTGGTGCGCCCAGGCGCTGGCAAGGCAGAGGCATGGCCGAGCCTCAGGGCCCTGGGTCCCATCGGGAAATGTGCTCCTGAGCTGGGAAGGAAGTGGAACAGAGTGAGGGTTGATGACAGCCCAGGCAGTCCTGGGATGGGGACTCTGCTGCACTTAGTACAGAAGTACCCAAGGCCATGGTTCCACGTGGAGCTCCAGACCCTTCCAGCAGGTGCTGCCGGGAGCCTGTTCTGGGCCAGGTTTCACCTCTGCCCCCACCAGAGTTTCCTGGGCTCTAGGGAATCAGGTAACACTGAGGAACTCAACAGTTTTCCAAATAGCGGCATTAGTGACAGGAGGAAAGGGACCTTGGAGAAAGCCCAGCCAGGCTATACCTCCAGTCCTGCCACTGTGTGGACGTGCTATGTGAAACTGGGCTCATCTCCCCCCCCCCCCCCCCCCGGGCCTCACAGGTGCACCTCTTTAGCAGGACAGTCTCGATGGCCCTGAGTGCTCAGACACAGTCTAGGCCTGTGATCTGGATATCCTAGCAGCCTGGATTGGGCCAGCATTTACCTCAGGGGACAGGGACCACAGAAGGGGAGCCATGAGAGGGCCCTCACCAAACTGACAGATATAACGGTTTCGGGTTTTACAGCGTTGGTCATTCCAATTGAAGGCGGCTGATGCCTGCAGCTCCACGCAGTTGCCAAACCTGCTGGAGAAATGACATTAAGAGTCTGGGAGAGGCTTAAACCCTTCTCCCCAGCAGGCCACCTGCATCTAAGACACTTCAGTGCCACATCTGTATACGGGGCTTCTGGGAGACAGACCCAACCCCAAGCTCCCATTCCTGCTCCCAGGCCACTGTACTTCTTCCCAGAGAAGCTGGGAGGTCGCTGCACACCCCTGAGTGGGGGTAGCGACTCCATCTACCCACTCCTAGCACTCAGCCACACCAGCCAATGGAGGGATGAGGAGGGGACCTGGAACAGACAGGCCTATGTCCTCCCTCCCAGCAGGAAGAAGGTGTGCCTGGGAGCCCAACCATGCAGATTTCCTCTAGGTGATGGGCCAGGGGTAGAGGCCTGGCTGCCATCAAGAAGGTCAAAGGGGGGTTGGGCGAGACATTTGGAGCCCTCAGTGGCCACACGACCTGACCACCTCCACCCCTGCCACCCCTGCCTGGGCATTCCCAGGCTTTGAAGACCAGGGCAGAGCCACATAACCAGAAGGTCCTCGGTACAGGCTGGCTGGTGGGTGGATATTGTGTGAACAGATACAGGTGGGTGGGTAGCTAAAGAATTAAGGAATGAGTGTATTGATACAGGCAGAGGGGTGTAGTAGGGGGAGATGGATAATGGTTGGAGGGGACTATGGGATGGGTAGATGGATGAAGCCTTCTTGGGTTCTCTCTCTTTTATGTGAACCCCTGGAGGCCTGGGTTGTGCCTCACCTCAGCACTGTGCCCACACCCAGCTGTGCCCTGACTTCCTGGGCACCTGGGTATCAGGTGAGGCTCAGACCCTCAGAGGTCTCGGCCAGGTGTCTGAAGGCTCAGCGAGTAGGAGGACCCAGGGGAGGGAGAGCACCCCAGACTCACCCCTGGTTGTCAGGCTGCCCGAAGGCAAAACTGGTGAAGGACTGGTACTCTCCGGTGGTCCAGCGGAAGGAGTCCTTAGTGGTCTTATAGGTGAGCCCTGGGCCGCAATAGCCAAAGTTGGCTTCGTGGCCCGAGAGAGGAGGGTCCTGAGCCCTGTCTTGCCCCAGCCCTTAAACTCCATCCCAGCTCTTCCAGTATCCCTCTGGTGGTACTTCATCCCTTCAGCTCTCTTCTTCCCAGGGAAGGGGTTTGCCAGCCTGACTACTGGCCCCATTCTGGTCTCCAAACCTTTGCCACACCCTTACTATTTGCTGGTGGGTACTCTGGGTTTCCAGGGCCCAGATTCCTGGAGCATTGTGGGGCATCCCAGCCCTGATACTCACCGATCCAGAAATTCCTGGTCTCAAAGTCACTGTCGGTCACCTCGTTGGTGGTCTCCAGGCGGCCCAGGTAGAAGGCGAGGATGTCCTGTACTTTCTGGCTCTCGATCTGGGCTAGGACCCCACCTTTTCCCTGAAACCCCCCCACTCTGGGTCATTCCGGTGGGGCCCCAGACTCAGATCAGCCCTTCCTGCCACCCCACCACGGCCATAGATAGCAAATATGTGTGCTGGCTGGGCTGTCATCACCACCCCACCACAGCCTCCTGCGTTTTAGAGAAGGGATCCCCCTCCCTCTTCCGTGCTTGCACCTTCTCTCTGTGTGCACAGACTGGCAGGGTCCCACCATGGGAAAGCTTTGTTTCATCTGCTCAGTGTCTTAAATACATTTAAATTCGTTGCCAACATTAATAAATCCAGAGATGCTAATGAAAATCTAGGTTTCTGGTTCTCCTGAAAAATCCTGAGCTCTGGCCTCCCTGAACTTGTATCCCTGCCGTCAGTCCGCAGCTGGATCTGAGTCAAGATGGCTCCTTAGGTGGGGGTTGGGAGGGGCCTCTTTCTTGGGCCCTCAGCTCATTAAATGACCTCTTGGCTTCCATGGGCCTCTGAGTGGACCTCTACTTTTTGTTAATGAGAATCAGGTCTGGAGGCATTGAAGGAACATTCTCTTAGTCCAGGGTCCCTCCATTAAGAATCTTGTTTGAGAACCTAGGGAGGTCCCTGGGAAGGCAGGGGTCAACTGTCACCTGGCATTTCATCTTGGCTCCGTAATATGTGTCTGCCTCCGAAGACACCATGAAGCAGTCTCCATCAATCCTCAGGTCACAGGTGTGGAAGGGAAAGTGTACCTTGGCTAGGGAGAGGGGAGCCTGAGTTTGTGTGGGGCGACCTCAGAATCATGACCCCTCCTGCCCTGCCAGGGAGCTGAGCTCAAGGTGCTACCCGCTCCAAGCTGGAGAGTGGGTGGGGTCAGTGGTGTGCTAGTAAATGTGTAACAACCAGCTCTCTTTCAAAAACAGATCTTTGATTTGTAGCATTTGCCAGTTTCTGTGGTGTAAATGCCACCATGGCCCATTTCAAGCTATCAATGTGATGTCACTGAACAGGAAATTGGGAAGAGAGGTGCACAGTGGGCTACTGTGAGCTGGTCCCACCCTGATCCAGCGCGCCATCAAAGGGGTCCTGGGAGGGGCCTGACTCATCGAGGCTTTGGGTCAGGACTCACTGGCACACTGGGCTCCCCCGTAGCCGACGTCACAGACACAGGAGCACTCCTCTTCCCGGAACCGGCCATGCACACACTGCACGCTGCACCGCACTGCCAGGATGGGGCAAGAGGGGACAGTGATCAGCCAGCAGTTCCTGAACCCCATTCTGCCCCTCACAGGCTGCAGACATGCATGCAGGGACTGGCCAACCACAGAGAGAGCACCCCTCCTCCCCAGTGATGGAACACACAGGGCTCCCAACCTCTGTCCCACTTGGCGTCTTTGGTTTGATCTTGTAGAGAGAAGCATATTGGGGTTTGGAAGGTGACTTGCCCATGGTAACAGAGCTGGGGAGGGAGGACGGTGGGAAAAGAATCTACTTCTAGATCCTAATTCTGTCTTTCTTCTACCACCCCATAGCTACAGGGCCACATCTAATACCACTTTGAATCCCCTGCATAGCTCAGGGTCTGGCAGACAGTTGGTGCTCAATGAATACTTGTTGAATGATTGTATGCCATGTACAGAGCAGCAACTACACAGAGAGCACCCCCTAACACCCATGAGACTCCCTCAAAACTCACTTTGTGTGTGTGTGTGTGTGTGTGTGTGTGTGTGTGTGTGTGTGCGCATTGGGCTCAGCCCCTCCTCATCCTCTGGAGACTACCTGCATGTAAGCTGGGCCTAGACTCCACTTGCTAGGTCCCCTGGGCTGTCGTGACCTGGAACTCCAGGTGCCCCTCACCTTGGCAGTATCTGCCCGTGTAGCCAGGGGAACAGTGGCAGTGGCAGGTGCTGACATTGAGATGTCCGTGGTTCCGGCAGCTCATGCGGCATGGGTTCCTGGGGACCTCTGATCGGATAAGGAGGGAACTCTGACAGTGTCTCCTCCAAGCAGTGCCTTCCTGTGACAGCCCTCAGGATGCTGCCACTCTCCTCTAGGATCACCAGATCAAGCTCTCATATACCCGCTGCCCCAGCAGGAGGTAGGGTGGGCACTTACCACAGAGCCCCCCTGCGTGGTCCCAGGCTTTGAAGCAGCCTGAGACGCTGGCCGTGCAGAGTGAACACCAGGCTCCCTTCTTATACGGGACAATTGTCTTCCCATTGACCTCCCAGTTGCCTCTGTGAGAGCAAGCACCAGAGGGCTGGAATGACCTGGCCTTGGGCAAGGCAGGGGCAGGCCTTGCTGCCTGCCCCACCAGCCCATTTAGCTCCTTATGGCCCAACCAGAGAATCAGGGAGCTGGGTGAGACTGAGAGATTTCCTAGGAAAGAAAAGACCCCCAAATGAATACAGGGCAAATTCCTTGAAAGCTGGTAGTGCTTTCAGGAAAGAGCATCTGAGAAAACGCCATGTTTCACATGGCCAGAATTGTGGGTGCTGTCACCTCTGCACCCTCTCCCCATCCCCCTTCTTCCCTCTCCCATCAAGGGTGCAGACAAAAAAAAAAAGGGTGAGAGGGTGGGCGGGCGGGCGTCACAACCTGGGTGAAAGTGTTCCACCTCCAATCCCTACAGCCCAGCAGTGGCGGGGACTTACCCAGGAGAATAGGCACAGACAAAGGCTTCCATCCCAGCCTGGTCCCCAGAGCAGGGATGTCGCCCACAGCCCAGCTGGCTTGAGGTGGCCCACACGAGCTGTGGGAGACACAGTGGCTCAGGAATCCTATTGGGCCACCCAAATTCCCAATCTGGGGGCCAGCAGCACAGGTGGTACTTGCCTGGGGAGGGATGACACAGCTTTGGCCCCAAACCAGGCTCCCTAGGGCCTCGGGAGCAGCAGCTGTACTGGGAAGGGTTATAAGGATGGGTGGGAATAGTCTAGGAAGACTTCCTTGGTGGAAGGGAGTGGTGGGGGTAAGGATCAGCAAGATCTCCTCCCTTCAGGGAGGAGAGATTGTGGGTGGGTGGTGGAGAACAGCAAAAGAAATACTTGGACATGAAAGGCCTTGTAACATTGCAAAAATGGCCACACTTCTCTCCATAGTGTCCTCTTAAATGTGGCTTTGCAGTTTTTTGCATCACTAGAAAGATCCTCCCACATCTTGAATCTGGCTGGCCCTTTGGCTTGCACTGGCCGACAGACTGCAGCAGAGTTGGTATTGAACCAGTTTTGAACCTAGGCCTCAGGAGACCTTGCAATTTCTACTCACTCACATAAAACCATGCTCAAGCCACCACATGAACAAGACTACTGGAGACTGAAAGACCTCCAAGGGAATAGATGAGCCAGTTGAGGCCATTCTAGACAGCCAGCTTCTGGCCAACCCAGCAGCTGATTGCAGTTGCATGAGTGGGTCCAGCCAAGACCAGAAGAACCTCCCAGCTAATCCCAACCCAAATTGCTGACCTGCAGAATTGTAAGATGCTAAGTGTGGGGGTAGTGTGTCTTGTAGCAAAAGCTAATGGATGCAGGTCTTTAACAGTATTCAAAACTTAGATTTAATGTTTTAGAATCAGTGACAGCTTGAAATGGTCAAAACACAGAGCTAAGCAAACTCTGGTAGTCACTAAAAATGACAAGCATGAGACAGGGAAAGATGAACATGTGGTCATACATATGTATCCAACGATTAAAGAATACATTTTTTTTAGGAATGCATGGAATGCTTGCATACATTGGCCCCTCACTAAACCACAAAGCAAGATTCATCAAATATCAAAGAACCAGTATCCTACAGGCCACATTCTATAGATTCAATGTAATAAAACTCACTCTAGAATTTAGAAGTAGGTGAAGAAGAAAGCATAGTTTGGAAATTTAAATATACTCTTCAAATTCAAAGACAACATCATGATAGAAAATAGAAAACACTTAGACCTAAATGACAATGAAAACACTAAATATCAAAACTTATGGGATGCAGCTAACAAAGTTTAGAGGGAAATCTGTAGTTTTAAATGCATATAGCAAAAACGAAAAAAGACTTAAAAATTAATGAGCTAAGAACCCATATCAAGACTATAAAAAGAATAATAGAGTAAAACAAATAAAATAGAAGACAGAAAATAATAAAAATAAGAGCAGAAATTAATAATAAGAAAAAAGAATGAAAACAAACAAAAAACTGATTTCTTAAAATAAACAAACCTCTGGGAAAATTGGTAAAGCATAAAAAGAGAAGGCACAAATAAAGTTGGGAATTTTAAAAGGACATTAGCTATAGACACAGTAAATACTTTTTAAATCTATGTTTAATTATAGTTTTAAGTCTCTGTTAAATAATGAACAATTATGAAGTTTGACTTTAATTTTTCTCACTATCACAATCTGTCATTTTATTGTATAGACTCAAGGAGCTTGGATTACATTTGTAACTGAATGTCGATGAATAGCAAGCCACCAACTCATTTTTTTCCCATTACCAATTTATTTTTTAGAATCTGAAAGACTAAGAGTTCTAAAAGTCAAGATAATGAATGGGCTATTCTATTTATAACTAACTCATAAACTAAACTTTGCAACAAATTTTGAAAAAAGAACAATTATGACCAATAAATTGGGAAACATAAAATGGACGATTTCCTAGAAAACAGAATTTGGCAAAACTCTCTCAAGAAGAAATAAAATCTGAAATGATTTCAATCATTTCTAGAAGTTAAATCAGTAGTTAAAAATCCACGCATACATACACTTACATACACAAAACAACCAAAAAATAGAACAAGATCCAAATAGTTTTACAGGACAGTTATGGCAAATATTATAGAAACTATTCCAGGAAATAGAAAATGAGGCAAAGCTTCCCAGTCATTTTATGACGTCAGGATGGCATTGTTATAACCCAGATAAGGGCAGTATGAGGAGAAAAATCAGAAGACAGTTTTCAAATAATATTTAGCAAACCAAATCCAGCAATGAGTTAAAAATGAAAGACAACACACACACACACACACACACACATACACACACACACACATTATTTTATATCACATGACATGCCAAGCTGGCAGATACTCAAAGTATTTAATAACCAGTAGGCATAGGCACTTGCCAATCAGAAGAGATGTTGGGCTTGAGCAGGATCCTGGAGACCCACTGCTGTGCCTGGGCATTCCCCCTTTGGTTCTAGATCATAGGAGGAGAAATCCAAGGAGTCCCAGGGAAGAGGCTAGGCCAGGTGCATTCTGGGAACTTGGGGCAGTGACTGTTTACCAGTACGTGTTTTAGCATTTGAATAACTATCATAACATACGGTGCATAGATAAATTACAGCCCTGTAGGAAGGCAAGGAAGAGTTAACATTTAAAAATATATATATGAATTTTTGTAGGGTGTCAGATGGGCACTTGTCTAATTAGGGAGACCACTTCATGGACAGTGTAGATGCCTGACCACTGAAGCTGAATAATATTGAATGTCAACTACAATTTAATACATATATGGGATATGGAGTACAGCATAGGGACTAGAGTCAAAGGAATTATAACAGCTATATACGATGTCAGAGGGGTAATTGATTGGGGGGGTATCACTTTGTGAGGGGTGTAAATGTCTAACTATTACATTGTTTTGTACAACTGAAACTAATAAAAAAATTAGTGGACCAAATAGATATACGTGTGTGTGTGTGTGTGTGTGTGTGTGTTGGTATTGTGATTGTTTTTTTAAAAAAAAACCCACCTTTTAGAGAGACATACTTATTTATGGATAAAGGTGTATATAATGTCTGAAATTTGCTTAAAAATAATATAAGAGGAGAAGGAAATAGGTAAGGATATAGATGAAACAAGATAAGCCGTAAAACGATGAGTTGATAATTATTGAAGCTGGGTAATGGTTATATGGGAGTTCATTATAGCATCCTGACCACTTTGTATATGTTTGAAATTTTCTATAATAAAACTTTAAAAATATATTACCAGGGAGATCTAGTGTCATATACCAATTTTGTACACACACAAAAAAATTATTCATGTATTTCATCACTTTAAAGGTTAAGGAAAAAACCATATGATTATTTCAATAGATGCTGAAAAAGCATTTGATGAAATGCAAGACCTATTCATGATTTTTAAAATCGTTAACAAACTTAGATGAGAAAGAAATGTCTGTAACCTAATAAACGCTATTTATTAAATTTATAGAAAGAATCAGGAGCCAAGAATAGCCAAGAAATTTTTGAATAATAAATATATGGGGGATTTCCTGTCAAATTTTTTTATAAAGTCATAATTAAAACATAATTTATGCAGGATAAATAAAAAGACCAACAGAATAAAACAGAGAACTCAGCATCAGACCTATGTGGATCTGTGAGCTTGGTATATGACTAAGGTGGCATTACAAGTCAGTGAGGGAAAGATTTCAGCACTCAGTAAAAGCTGCCCATGAGGAAAAAGATAAAATTAAATCCGATGTCATGACATGCACAAAAACTTCCAGGTGGCTTAATGACTTCAACATGAAACAGGAAAACACTTAAACTTTGGAAGAAAATGTAGAAAGAATATCTTTCTGATGTAAGAGTAGAAAGGATTTCTTTAAAAATGATGCAATAAACGAATGAACTATAAAGCAAAAAACTGAGAAAATGAAGATTTTCATATTAAAATCTTCTATTCATGAAAGGTAACATAAACAAAGAAAAAAATACAAGCCACCTGCTAGAAAAGGTATTTGAAAGCCAGATGACCAACAATAATGTATAAAAAATATAGAAAGATGCTTCCAAATTAAGAAGGAAAAGAGGCAGCCCATTGTAAAAATGGGCAAGGGATATGAACAGGCACATAACAGAACATAAATATGTTCAGTTTCCCAGGTAATCAGGAAAATGCAAATTAAAAATAGAACGAGGTAGAATTTCATAGCCTTGAGTGGGCCAAAATTAAGGAGCCTGACAATGCCGAGTAAGCGGGGTTTGTGGGTGGGAGTACAGTTGGCGTGATCACTTTGGCAAGATTGTAGATGCATGTCCTCTATGACCCAGCAATTCCCCTTCCAAGTGTGTCCTAGTGAAGCTCTGCATACATAGGTACAAGAAGATCAGAAATAAGATAGGTGCATTGAGGTATGGCTTGTAATAGTAAAAAAGTAAAAATAACCTAGATGCCTGTAAAGTGCAGTTTGTTCATAGTGAATCACCCCTTGATATCTGGATCGATGGAAATAAATCTTAAAAGTGTGGTTCTGGAGTGAAAACACAAATGCAAAAGGAGACAAACAGAGCACTTATGTAGGATTTAATAACACACAACCCACCTGTACAAGTAGAAAGAGGAAAAAAAATAGTCACACGTGTAGTAAAGGTCTGAAAACACACTTGAGATTTTGCCTGTGCTTTTCAGTGCTGTCCCCTAGCACCTAAACAATGCCAAGTATATAGAAAAAACAAAACAGAACAAAGGAAACATGCTTGGGAGTGATCATGCTTCAGGAAGGTTACCTCTGGGGAGGGACAGAGGAAAGGGCAGGAGTAGGGCTAGCGTTGAGTTTAGATGTTGTGTTTTAAAGAGATGAGAAACAAATACGTTAACATTTTCTAAATCTAAGCAGAGGGTAAGCGGGAGTCCATTATTTGACTTATGTTTGAAATATTTCATATTAAAAGCTGAAAAGAGTAAAACTACACAAATTGGAACAAAAACAACCCCTGATTTTAGGACAAACTGTAGCCCTTCTGAGCCAACCCCAGCAGCACGGGGGCCTCAGAGCTGGTACCCTGGCCTCACCTGAGTATAGTGGGTGCAGGTGGCGTTGTGGGCACACTCGGCTGCCTCATGGTTGTACCGCTGGCCCTCTGCAAACCACAGGCCCACCACGTGGAGGAAGGATGCTGAGCCCGTGGGCAGCAGCTGCACATTCCAGCCCACCTGTGGAGTGGCCCGGTGGATGGACACCAAGACTGGGGCTGGGGCGCCACAGAGGGCCGCCCTGGCCTGAGCCTGTCGGGCCAGGCTCTCATTCCAGTCCTGGGAGTAGCACAAACAGAAACATCAGCAGGGGGCCCTCCCTTGCCTGCCTCCCACACATCCCGGGGTGCCCAGTCCTGCAGAGAAGAGAGCGCTGTTTGGCTGCCAGAGGTCCTGTATGGCTGCCTGGCCACTCTGAGTGGGTTTTACCCACTTCACTGGGGCCAGGGAAGGTCAGACAGGATCTGCTCGGCGCTCTCCAAGGTATGCTGGACCCCTAACCCAGAGCCCACCTCCACCCAGGACTGTGAGCCTCCATCCTCCTGACTCCTGCGTGGGTACACTTAGACCCTGACCACGGCACTACCACTCTGCGAGGGACAGGTGTTCCTGAGGGAGCAGTGCCAACCCAGGCAATGGGATGGGCTTCTGCAATAATTTTTCCCACCTGGTAATGTTAGCCCTGGGCAGTGCCCAAGCCTTTTACACTGGTTCTGTGTTTGCCGTTAGGCACACCTGCCCCCTGGCCATTATCATCTGGGCTGCTCCCACCTGGTTTCTCTTCTGAGATGCCAAACGCCATGCCCCTATGTCCTATTCTCCCACCCTGGCCTTGGAGTGTGTAGGGCATCAACAGGGGAACAGGATCATTAGAGGTTTCCTGGGTCTCAGTGCTTTGGTCCCAGTGAGCACAGCTCTCTGGAGCAGATCTAATCTGCTCTCCCCACCCATGCACCAGCTGACCTCCCCTTACCACCCTCCTCTGAAATGAGGGGCTCAGCAGTCAGGATAATGGTGCACCCCCATCGCCTTGCCCTGGTCCAGCCTAGCCACTTCTAGTTGTGTCAGCATTCTCCTAATCTATGTGACTCATACTCACACCCTCATCTGTAAAATGGGGACAATAAGGTACTTAGGCTAAGATTCTCGTGAGGATTAAATCGATAGGATTACATGGATGCAGGGAGGAGAGTGCTATGCTCAGGGCCTGACTCACAGCAGGCCCTGGCCAGGGGGTTGGGGTGATTTAGCTGCTAATGAGGGCAGAAGCCAGAGCAGCTGTGCTGCCAGCAGCCCCACAACCCCCCAGGGCCTCAGCCTCCACTGGGTAAAAGCCCTAGAAGCCCACTGGGGTGCCTAGGGCCAAAGCCAGAGGTGTGAGGGAGACTGAATGGGGACTCCAGCTTGCACCTTTTGTGAAACGCTGTTTTCTAAGACTGCCAAAAAAGGACATGAAAAGGGTAGAAACTGCTGACCAGCTGATCAAGAGTGCCCCCACACCAGGTGTTAAGGCTGAGAGTGTGGGGAGAGGGGAGTGGGAGCCAGGACCTGGGCCTGAAGGAAGGGCAGAGCCACTGCAGAGCAGGGGAAGGGGAAGTAGTGACCCCCTCCTGTCTGCCCGCCCCTCCCCCACCTCCTGGGAAACTGACCCGGGAGCTCTCAAGGTCACCACTGCTCAGCCAGCCTAGGAGGAGTTTGTGGGAGGCAGCCATGGGGAACCCTGCCGGCCACCACCCTGTCCCGCCCTCACTCTCTGGCCTGTTAACATTGGCGGTGGTACCTGGGGTCCCACACTATAGGGGCAGCGTCCCTGGGCCTCAGGATGACACCTCCAAACTTGCAGCCCCAATCTGAGGTGATGGGAAGCCCTACCCTGGCCCCCAGTGAATGAACAGGGAACTTGGAGAGGCCCCCTCCTAGTCCCCTGAAGCACTGGGTCCTGGTCCCACATAAGCCCCCTCCCCCAAGCAGGATGTTTCTCCCTTCCTCCCGGTCCCCAGCCCCCCCATCCCACTGGGACCCCTTTGTGAAGCTCCTCTTTCCTTCTCAGTTCCTTCCATGCCTCCTGGTCTCCAGGGCAACGGGATGGGATGTGAGGAAAGGCCAAAGGACTGCCCTTCTGGGGAGCAGGAAGCTGCAGAGCCCCTAGCAACCAGGCCCGGTCCCCGTGGTGAGCAAGGTGGCTGACTGCCCCTTCTGCCCTGCCCAGATAGAAGTGCTAGCATGCCCTCCTCAGCCCTTTTCAGGCCTGTCCCTCCAGCTGCCCCTTCCGTGAGCCCAGGCTGGGGGCACTCACCATTCTCTGCATGTTGGCCGCAGGAGGGTGCACCCTGCTCCGCAGGCGGTTGTGCAGGGAGAGGAGCAGGAAACTCTCCTTCCTGCTCAGGGCTGGGGTGGGAGACAAGGTCAGGCCAGCCTTAGCATTGCGTCCTGGGCCCGTCCCCTGGGTGATGGCGGGGGGGGGGGGGGGG
The DNA here is from genome assembly GCF_001890085.2 of Hipposideros armiger. NCBI lineage: Eukaryota > Metazoa > Chordata > Mammalia > Chiroptera > Hipposideridae > Hipposideros > Hipposideros armiger. The sequence goes on along the minus strand of NW_017731452.1, from coordinate 3,856,280 downwards.
GGGGGGGTCACCATGGCAAGATGAGAATGCAACCCTGCCCTTAGGAAACAAGACCTAAGCGGGCTGGAGATGGGCAAGGCCCCAGGGTGGGCCAGGAGGATGGTGGGTGTGTGGGAGAACCTGGAGCAGAGAGATGGGGGGAGGCTAAGGATGGTGGGGAAGAGTGGGGGGTGGGAGAGAGACGGAGGTGTAAAGGAGCCCTTGGGCTTAGAGCTGGGGGTGGCCGTGATAGAAGGGCATGGGGGCTGGGGTTGGGTGTGAGGAGGAGGCCTGCCTGGGCTTTCAGAAGCCCCCTGGCTGGGGCTCCTCAGCCACTGAGTCTCTCCTAGGGCCCCAGCTGCAGGCTCCTGGCTGGTATTCCTCTTTGACCCCCAAGCCTGGGCCCACTCCCCTTCGTTCTTCCTCCTCCCCAGCCCAGCCTCCTCCATCCATCTCGGCCCCTGGACTGTCTAAGGGTTACTCTTTTAACCACACCAGCATGCCCAGGCCTCAGGCCTCAAACTGGCTTCCAGAAGCCCCTTAGGGCCCCCCTGCAGGGCTCATAACTCCTCCACCAATTTCCTCACCCAGGGTCCCTTACCTCCGGGCATTGGAGCCTGCCCCTCCCATAGCTGGAGCAGCCGTATCTCTGCCCAGGCCATGCCAAGAAGAGCCAGGAGCACAAGCAGGAGGCCAGGCCTGTGGCCCCCCAGCCCAGAGGAGGGCTCCAGCCGGAGCATGGGCCTGTTGGGCGATCCAGGAGCAGCCTGGCTCAGCCGTCCAGCTCACTGCCCAGGCTGGACGGGGCTATTCACAATCTCAAGGAGTCAGGCTGGGCTGGCAGACAAAAGGGGGAGGTTGGTGAGTAATCAGTGTGTCCAAACGGCCTCCCATCTGGGCTGGCATGAAAAGAGACAGGCAGCTCCAATCCCAGCCACCCCTTCGACAACCAACCTACCGACCAAGTGGTGCGCACTGACCCCGTGGCCCCTGCTAATCATTGCAGGATTATTAGAGCCCTTCTGGAGCCCTTGGAGACCCTGCTGATTGGCCCGCAGACATTCCAGGGCTGTGGATTAACGAATGATGGCCGTGCCCTGGCTGGAACAGTGTCCTTCAGGTCCATCAGCGGCTTCCACTCCCAGCCCCAAGTCTGGACAGGAGGCTAGGGCCTCAGCTGTGTGCCTTGCTGGCGGGCTGGAACTGGGCAAGACCCCAGGGGAGTTCTTTCATTTCCTGGGAAGCTGGTCCCAACCCCCAGCCATGAATTAAACATGGGCAGGTGGTAACTGCACACCAGACAGGTGCCACCAGTGGGTGGGGGAGCTAGGGCTGTGGGCTCATAGGGGAATGAGCTGGGACTGCACCTGTGGGAGAAAAAGGGTGCTGTAGGGCAGTCTGTTTGGGCGGTGTGGGGGGCTGAGCCCCAGCCACCACGTGACTGTGGACCAGGAAAGGGCAAGGCAAGCGGGAGGAGAGCACGTGATGCCTTTGACTGACTTGAGTCCTGCTGGGAACAAGTTGGCCTCTAGACAAACTAGCAGTGTAGATAGGGGGGCAGTGAACTGTCGTGAAGCTCAGGGCCTGGTCACGGCTGACACAATCTCACTAGAATAAGTTGAAGCAGGCCTGCACCACAGCTCACATTTCTTAGAAAATAAAAGGCTGTCCTGCAGGCCACAGCCAAATGCCCACATACCCCTCCGGGTAGGTCAAATGTTATTCCACCATGCCAAAGCACAGCAGCTTTGCAAGCAACTGCTTTCTCCTTCTGGAGTTTATGCGACTCCTGACTCTTGGGCTGGCATCCTCTCAGAGCCAGGTGTCAACTCCCTGGAAACTCTGCTAAGATGCAGGTGGGCTTTTTTTTCTGGGGGAAACACGGATGGAACATGGATATCATTGTAGACACTGGGGAGTGGAGACAGGGCCAGGCATAACGACCCCTAAGCCGGCCTGGGATTGAGAGTCCCCCCACAATACCCAGGGACTCAGGAGTTCCTTCTCCCTCAAACACATGACCAGACAACCTCAAATTTACCCCGTCTGGATCCCAGCAATGCTTAATAATAGCGACTTTTTTTCCGTAGAGCTTACAAAGTACGTTCACATATGTGAGTTCATTTAATTGTGGCAACAACCCTGTGCAGTAGCAGATGTGGTCCCCATTTTATAGATGAGGAAGCCGGGCTCAGTGTGTCTACGGGACTTGCCCAAGGTCACCCAGTGAACACAGGGTGCACGCCAGCTAATCCAGGGTCTCTGTCTTCACCTTCCCAGACACTAGTGCAAATCTGCTATAAGTCACATCATGACCTTCTGAGTTCAATTTCCACAGCCCAGCTCTATCCTGTTAACAAAAGACACCCATTTCCTGTTCCTGGCCTTTGAAGATAAACGTGGCTAGTGCCTAGTTCTCCCATGTAGCACAGTGCCAGGTACTTGGGACAGGTGGGAGGAAAATATATTTGGGGGCCTAGCTCAATTCAAGAGGAGGTCAGGGCAAGCCCAGCTTCAGGAGATAGAAGAGGAGCAGCTGAGTGGATAAAACACCAGACCAGACATCTAAGGGCCTAGGTTCTAACCCGGACACTCTGTATGACCCTGGGACTGTCCCTCCACCCCTGGGCCTCAGGGTCCAATGACGTAAAGCAGGGATGACAACCTCTGCTGGACCCCTCCACCAGGGCATTGCACCTTGGTTTATATGCCATTTCCTCTTGGGTCCAGACTTTTCATAGGAGCCTCCTGAGTGGTCGGGTTAGTTTTGAGAATGGGTATCCCCTCTCTTGCAAAGCAAATTTCCCCAATAAGCAAACCCTATTCTGATTTCTGTCAGCATGTGTTAGCTTTATTTGTTTTGAATTTCATATAAATAGACTCAGAATATGCACACTTTGGGGCCTGGATTCCTTTGCTTCACATAATGTCTGTGAGGTTCATGCATGCTGTTGCCTATATCAGTAGGTTGCTTTTGTTGTCCTTGTTTTCTGTTGCTGGTAGTATTTCATTATATGTTCATTCTCCTATTGATAGACATTTGGGTTGTTTGAAGCTTTTGTTTATTATCAATAAAGTTGCCATAACCATGATTGTACAACTTAAAATTTTCTGTTAGTGAACACCCTGAAAAGAAAGATAAGACAAAATTACCCAAATCAGTAAAGAAAGAGGGGATATCATTACAATTGATACTAGGGAAATAAAAAAGATTGTAAGGGAATATTAAGTAAAACTTTATGCCAACAAAACAGACAATGTAAGTACATACAATAGACAAATTCCTAGAAAGGCAAATTACCAAAATTGACTTAAGAAGAAACAGAAAATCTGAGTAGACCTATCACAAGAAAAGAAATTGAATTACTGGTTAAAAATTTTCCCTCGAAGAAAAGATTAGGTGAAAAATGCTCCACTGGTGAATTCTAGCCAATATTTAAGGAAGGAATAATACCAATCATACATGAACTTTTCCAGAAAGCAGAAGAGGAGGATCATTTCCCAACTCATTCTGCAATGTCAGTATTATCCTGATGCCAAAGCCTAAGATATCATAAGAAAACTATAGATCAATATCCCTCATGAATATATAGACACAAAAATCCTCAATGAAATATTACCAAACCTAATCTAGCAACATATAAAAAGGATTAAACGCCATGGCCAGGTAGGTTTTAGTCCAGGAATGCAATGTTGGTTTAACATTTAAAAATCAATTAATGTAATGCACTGTATTCATAAAACAAAGGACAAAACCCCCATGATCATCTTAAGTACAGAAAAAGCAGGTGATAAAATCCCAAACCTATTCCTTATGAAAATTCTCAACAAACTAGGAACAGAAAGGAAATTTCTCATCCTAATAAAGGGCCCCTGTTATGCGCTGAATTGCAACCCCCCTCCAAGTTTGTATTTTGAAGTACTAATCCCAGTATCTTAGAATGTGACTACATTTGGAGATAGAGTCTTTGCCTTTATAAAAAGAGATTAGGACACATACACACAGAGGGAAGTCCATGTGAAGACAAAGAGAGAAGATAGACATTTATAACCCTAGGATAGAGACCCTCAGGAGAAAACAATCCTGCTGACACCTTGATCTTGGCTATCTAGCCTCCAGAACTGTGAATACATAAAATTCTGTTAAGCCACCCAGTCTATGGTAACCTTGTTATTGCAGCCATAGAAAATTCACTTTAGCTAAGTGAATAAAGTCAGATACAAAAGATGATATATTGTATGATTCCATTTATATGAAACTTCTACAAAGGCAGATCTCTAGAGGCAGAAAGCAGATTAGTGTTTTGGGCTAAGGATGGTAGTAGGGACTGACTATAAAAATACATGAGAGAATTTTTTGTGGTGATAAAAATGTTCTAAACTTGGATTGTGGTGATGGTTGCACAAATATATAAATTGATTAAAAATCATTCAACTGTACATAGACATGGTAAATTTCATGGCATGTAAGATATATTCCAATGAAGCTGCTTCAAAAACAAACAAGCAAACATAGGAAACCAACTCATTTTATGAGCCCAGCAGTACACCGATACCAAAACCAAAACTATTATAAGTATTTACGATGAAGTGTACTGATATCTACAATGTACTCTGAAATGTACCAAAATCAAAATAGATTAATGAATGGATATAAGGATGAATAGATAAATAAAGATGTGATAAAGGATGTTCAGTAAAACAGTAGAATCTAGCATTAGGTGTTTGGGTGTTCACTGCAAAATTCTTGTAACTTGGCAGTGTATTGGAAATCTTTAAAAATAAAATAGGAACAAAGAAATGTGATTATAGTGCATGACAGGCTCAACTAAGAACAATTTTTATAAACTTAAACAATGTAAATAATAATGATGTAATCCAAAAAGGAAAATAAAAACCAAGTTAAAAAAATGGGTGGCAAGTGGGGGAATTGAGGGTGTGTGTGATGTGAGAGCTAAACCTTAACCTTGCAAGTCAGAGAATATGTGAACACTTGAATGCTGGCATTCAGACCAGGGCTGGGTCAGTTCCAAAGTCATGCTCTAGGCCAACTGTGACAAACCCTTTCGTCTCAGAGTCTGTGGGGCTTGAGTCCAATGATGCCCCAGATCCAAGTGTCTGAGGGCCCCTAACTCCACAGATCCTTTACACTTGGTACCGTAGCAGGAGGGTAAGGGCACACCCCTTTTTTCAAGGTTGCACCAAAGGAGCCTCTTCTCAGTCCGTCCTGTGCCACAGGGGTCACGTTGGGTTATCACCTCTCAGGGGGAAATTTTATTAGTCTGATTTAAGTTTCTCATTAATCCTTTCATAGTGCGCTCCTAATGAGGGGCCCCTGTGCACCCAGGCAACCTCAATTCTTGTGCCACAGTGCCACCTATTGGTTAGTTACTAGGATCAAAGGCAATAAATGAAACACTTCTGATCACTGAAGCCACTACAGCCTTAGCCTTATTTCACAGATGAGCAAACAGAGGTTTTGCTCTCCATTCTTCCCAATTCATTTGATAACCTAAAAATGAAAAGGCTTTTCGAGGGAGAGGCAACAAGCACTTATTTGATATCAATAAGAATAAGAATTTGGGACGCACTGATCCAGGCAGAACCTCAAAACGTGTTCCGATTAGGAGACAAAAACAATGGGTATTTATGAGAAGGGGAAGGGGAACAACTACATCAATAGAAGGAAGACGTTTCTGTTGGTGCAGATAACATAACATAGTCATGTTAACTCTAAACAATGTTTGAAATTTTCCAATAGTTATCAGTCCAGTAGTCATAACAATTGCTTTCTTATCTTTGCAAACAAGTTCTTTGGGGAAAAGGTTGCTTCAGGCCCAGTCCAAAGGTTGTTTTGCCCTGTTTTAACATTCCAAAGGTTTGAGATGTAAGACATGCAAGGCACTTCCTCTGGCATCTCAGGATGTCAAACCCAGTGACAGTGATAATAACTTCAGAAGGAGGAATGGAGGCTTTTCTCTCCAACAAGGCCACCCCTGCATAATGCCTCTATGTACTCGACCTCAGTTTCCAAATTCTGTTTTACACTTGGTAACACAGCAGTGCACAGGTTTATGTATCATGTTTATATTTTGTGATGGCAAATACATATACTGAGTTATACAGATTAAGAATATTTTGGGGCCAGCTGAGTGGCGCGTTGGTTAAGAGCTGGTTTGCGATGCCAGCTCTGAGCAGCAGGGTCCCGGTTTGGATCCCACATGAGGGCCAGTGACACTGCCCTCTGCAGCTAAGATGGTGAACAACAGCTTGACCTGGAGCTGGGCTGCCGTGAGTCACTGGTGACGGCGTAGGCTGCAGCTCCTGCTGCAAACTGAAGAACAAAAGGACAACAACTTGTCTGTTCCCCTTCCCCAATTCCTCAACGCTGTTCCCCTCCCCCAATTCCCCAATTAAAAAAAAAAAAAGAATATTTCACAAGCAGTCCCAGCAAGAGTAATTAAAATGTCTGTTTATTCATTGACAAACCTAGTAACATGAACAGAAAATCTTAATTGAAATCTGCCTTGATAGAAACACAGTGCACAACATTAATACCGTGTTCACAGAGGACAGAAACGCTCAGTCACCCTGTGTGCCTAAAGCCACCAGGGCTCTTGAGAAAAGATCCCATTTACTCAAGTGCTTGAACATTTTCAGGACCACATACTAACTCGACACAGAAAAAGAAAGGGGCCGAACAGAACTGCACATTTACAAATGCAAATAATGAGCTATACAGCACTTTACAATAATTACAGTGGTAATTACAGTGGCTCTGTGATATATCCCAAGAGTTGACCAGAGAGTAAAGTGTGAACTGTGCTGCTAGAAAGCCCTTCACTGAAACGAGCTGCGGGAGCTTTCTACCTCACACCCATCTGTCCTGGGGAAGGAGAGGCTATGCGGGGTGATGGAACCCTCACACTGAAATGGAGTTACTTTCTTTTTCGTCCTTCCTCTCTCCACCCACCATGTGACATTCTGGAGTGTAAGGCACAAGAACCTGGCGTGGAGAAAAGAGGTACTCCGAGCTCCAGTGTGCAAGGGAATTCCTGGCTTACATCTTTTGAAACAGATGCTAAAAATATCCTCCTCACCTCTTGTAATTTCTGTCCTTGAGAAACAGGAAAAGGAGATGGCAGAAGACTTGCAAAGGATAAAAATAGCTGCATCTAAGTATCATGAGAAAAATGGGCCAAGAAATGTGTAATTCTTCAAAGGATGCTCTGCTCTGAGAAGTCTAGAATCTCACAGGGAATAACTGACATTTTATGAAAAAAGAACAGTTAAATGCATAAACATACTAAGTCCTCTTAAAATAGTGCATTGGTCATTATGAAAACATACAAAATACAACATTGACAATGAAAGAAGCTTTAGGACTTAGCATTTTAAAGTGGAGGCCAAAAATAGTGACGAGAGCCGGCTGAATGCCTCAGTTGGTTAAGAGTGCGAGGTCTGAGCAACAGGGTTGCCGGTTCGATTCCCACATGGGCCAGTAAGCTGTGCTCAAGCTGAGCTGCTGCTGAGCTGCCAACAGAAGGCAGGATGGCTCAGCTAATGAGAGCATGTGCTCTTAACAACAAAGTTGCCGGTTCGACTCCCGCATGGGATGATGGGCTATGTTCACCTGCAACTAAGACTGAATATGGCAACTTGAGCTGAGTGGCTGCGAGCTGCTGATGGGCGGCCAGATGGTGACTGGACTTGGAGCTGAGCTAGCTGCGCCCTCCACAGCTAGGATTGAAGGACAACTTGGCTGTTCCCCTTCCCGAATTCCCCAATAAAATCTAAAAACAAAAATGGTGACGAGTGAGGAAGCAGGCAGGAATCTATATAGATTGTTCACTACTTACTGCGTGTAAACAGAATGTAATTAACATATTAACTATCACTTTATTTCATCCACCATTTCATACAGACAACTAAGTTTCTCCCAAATTCATATGCCTAGTAAGTATGAGTCAGATGGCTCATCAAAAAATGTTGTGAAGTTTTCTCCTGAAATTTCCACATCTGGGCATCAGGAAAGGTTTCCCCAAGAATATACCTCCAATACATTTGTCTATTCCCTCTTGTTTGTTGGGTAGGTAGGTGACCCCAGGCTTTAAGCCTTTAGCTAAAATATTGAAGTATTTATCTAGGACGGAAGCTCAAAATGGCTTGAACTTTCATGAAGCAGAGTAGCAGGGGGCAGAGTTTTTGTTTTCAGGCACCCAGACCTCATACTGGCTGCCTTGTAGTTAATTGGTGAGTACATGGTGTATAAAGTATGCAGGTTGTGCCCTGGCATAGTGACACAGGGGTCCCTGGCATTTTATTGCCACTCCCTAAAGGCAGAAAGCCATTCTTTTGCACTCCTGAATCTCATCACCCAGCAGAGAGCCTCACCACAAGAGGCCATCAATAAAATGAGATTGGCTTATGGGGAGAGGTGGGCTTCAATCCAAAGAATGGGAACTGGAGAGTGTGGGCCAACACGCAGTGATGGCTGTGCCATTAGACTGGTATCGATTCAAAGAAAGATTTACTGGACAATGTGCCAAACTGTGTCCTAGGTGCTGAGAATACAGCCCTACATTAGATTAAGGTTCTGTTGTGAGAAGGCAGGGCTTGCAACCAGTGGGGAAGGCAGTCAACAAACACGTACTTCACATAGTGAGCTCTATAAAGGAAAAGAAACAGGGTGATGTGATAGTAAGGGAGGGGTGATGGTGGACTTCTTAGATGATGGAGTAAATGATTGCTCTTCCCTTGGTCCAGAAAAGCTATAAAGGTGCAGAGTAAGATCTGGTCTGGAAATCAGGTCCTTTAATCCTGCCTGTCAGGTCAAGCCAGGACAGCAGACCAGATTTCCACTCCGCTCTGCTAAAGCCTGGTACAGGAAGACCCCCAATGACTTTCAAAATACAAATTGACTGTCAGACTAAGAAGCCTTTTTAAAAAAATTTTATTGGGGAACAGTGTGTTTTTCCCAGGACCCATGAGCTGCAAGGCAAGTTGTTGTCCTTCAGTCTTAGTTGCGGAGGGTACAGCTCAACTCCAAGTCCAGTCCCCGTTTTCAATCTAGTTGTGGGGAAGGGGGTGGGGCGCAGCCCACCATCCCATGTGGGAATCGAACTGGCAACCCTGTTGTTAAGAGCACCTGCTCCAACAAACTGAGGCATCCGTTTCCACCAAGTAGCCTTTTAACGCTCTGAACTAGAGTGGGATTGCGCTGCAGACCGACAAAGGACCAGCCCTGGAACCATGGGTAGCGATAACATCAGAGCTCCTCACATTTCAGCGGGGTTGCAGCCCACTGCGGAAGACCCGCCTGTACTTGCAGAAATTAGCCAACTCCGAGGCCAGAGTTCTAAAGAGGCCTTGAAAGGCCAGGACTCCAAATAACTTCACCTTGGCGGCGGCGAGGGACACAGCGAGACACGAATATGCCTCACGTGCAGGGGTGGGGCTGCAACGCGGATGACACAGCGCGCTTGCGCGAATGAGACAACAAGCCGGCGTACGCCTGCTCGGGGGCCGTAAAGCGCGGAAGGTCGCGGTTTCCGGCTTCCCAGGAACTCTTTACTCTCTCCGCCCCGCCCCCTCCCCTTTCCTGTGGCCTCCCCCTTCCGGCCCCCCGGCAACCCTGGCAACTGTGGTGGCGGCTGCCCAGCTTCTCCTGGGTAGTGCCGAGCGCGGAGCCCGGGGGATCCCATGAGGTAAGGAGACAGCTGCGGGGCCGCGGTGGCCTCCGGTCCGCGCGGGCCTTAGCGCCCCGGGACCCCCAGCTTTCCCACATTCCACTTCGGTCTCGCTGAGGGGTGGTCCCGGCAGCCCGTCGTTTCCCGTGGGGTCGGCCGGGTTGTCCCGGAGGGCGCGTCCTGGCGCCAGGACTCAGGCGGTCCGGGCCGAGAGTGGTTCCGCTTGGTCTCCCTCCCCCTCGGCGGCTGTGTCCTGTCCGGTGGAGGTTGGCGGGCCTCGGGAATACTCGTGCCGGGCTGCCGCGCACCGGGTCTTCCAGGCGTCCGCCTCTCAGCTCGGACGCCCCGGGCGGCCGGGGTGACCTAGCTTCTGGCTCCCCACCTGGGCTTGCACTCCCCCGCAGTCCAGATGAGGCTTGTCTAGCCCGCTCTTCCTCCTCTGCAGGTGGAATTGTTTTCCCGCGTCGAAACGTGCGGATCACCTGTGCTTTTCTCACTAGTGAGACAGCTGCGGCGTCCGGCAGTGAAGT
>NW_017731452.1:3841135-3845597 GCF_001890085.2 Hipposideros armiger | reverse complement strand
AAAGAGGTGTCCCAGGTGGTTCCTATGCCGAGGCAGGTGCGGGAAATGTTCTCTTAATCCATCTACACTCTCCCAGTCTTCTTGGGGTCCAGCAGCCCTTTTGTACACAACGCTGTGCCATATATGGAGGAACAGCTCAGAGGGAGAGCTGTCCTCTTGTTGTTGGTGTGAGCAGACCTGAGCATAACGAGCCCAGTACTGGGGTTGTTCAGCGAAACTTAGTCTTCTTAGCAGAGACTATTATACAGTTGTTTTATTTAAAAATATAATTTATTTTGAACCAGGTTATGTGTTTCTTTGTCTTTTACATCTTCAGTTTCTTCTCTGCTGGTTCAGTTTTGCTGCCAAACCTACTGGAATAGACTCTGGTTCCTTCCTTTCCTTCCTTGTTTGCTTCCACTTTGAATCTTTTTCCCCCCTTTTTCCTCACACTTCACTGACTGTTTGAAGGTCATGATGAACACAAGGTCTAAAATCCTTTTCTTGGTTCTTAACATCTTGGGCATTTAACATTGTTTATTCCATCTTGAAATTCACCTGTTACTATGTTTCTTCTGTCACCTTGCAATTCCCTTTTTCCTGCTAGGAGATGTACTTTGTTGGCTCTGTGCTCACAGCTACCCTTTCTTTACTCATCTGGTTTTATTTCTTTTTTAATTAAAATTTTTTTCAATTACAGTTGACATTATTAGTTTCAGCTGTACAACATAGGGATTAGACATTTATTTAACTTATGAATACGTCTAGTATCCATCTGACACCGTACATAGTTACCATATTATTGACTATATTCCCTATGCTGTACTTTACATCCCTGTGACTGTTTTCATAACTGGAAATTTGACTTCTTTTTTTTTTAAAGATTTTTATTGGGGAATTGGGGTAAGGGAAACAGACAAGTTGTCGTTTTTTGTTGTATAGTGTAGTTGTGGAGGACATCACTTCACTGGCCCCAGTTAGCACCATCATCATTGCGCTCTTCTGGGAGAGGCCGATTATTCGCCAGCCTCTGGACGGCTGCTCACTGCGGCTGCTGGCTGCTCACGCTGGCTGCTGGCTACACATGGTAGCCCATGGCAACCCACTGCAGCAGGGGGTGCAGCCTACGCTGTCACAGGCGACTCATGGCAGCCCAGCTCCAGGTTGAGCTGTCGTTCAGCATCTTAGCCGCAGAGGGCAGCGTCACTGGCCCTCACACTTGAGATCTGAACCGGGGCCCTCCAGCGTCCCAAGCCAGACCTCAACCAATGTGCTGCTAGGCCAGCCCAGAAATTTAACTTCTTAATCTCTTCACCTTTTTCACCCATTCCCCCCAAACTCCCTCCCATCTGGCAACCATCACTTTGTTGTCTGTATCTATGAGTTTATTTCTGTTTTGTTTGTTCATTTATTTTTATTTTTAGATACCACATATAAATGAAATCATATGGTATTTGTGTTTTCTGTCTGACTTATGTTGATTAGCATAATATCCTCTAGGTCCGTCCAAGTTGTCACAAATAGCAAGATTTCGTTCTTTTTTATGGCCGAGTGATATTCCATTGTATAAATGTACCACATCCTCTTTACCCATTTGTCTATTGATGTATGCTTAGGTGGCTTCTCTATATTGGCTATTGTAAATAATGTTGCAGTGAACATAGAGGGGCATATATCTTTTCAGGTTAGTGTTATGGATTTCTTTGGATCAATTCCCAGAAGTGGAATTGCTGGGTTATAACGGTAGTTCTGTAATTTTTTGAGGAACCTCCATCCTGTTTTCCATGTTGGCTGCACCAATTTGCAATCCCACCAACAACACGTGAGAGTTCTCTTTTCTCCACATCCTCACCAACACTTATTGTTTGTTAATTTATTGATGATAGCCATTCTGACAGGTGTGAGGTGATATCTCATTGTGGTTTTGATTTGCATTTCTCTGATGATTAGTAATGTTGAGCATTTTTTCATGTCTATTAGCCATCTGTATATCTTGTTTTTCGAATGCCCGTTTTTGAATAACATTGCTTGTTTTTTTTGTTGCTGTTATGTTGTATGAATTCCTTATATATGTTGGATATTAACCCCTTATTGGATGTATCATAGGCTAATATCGTCTCCCATTCAGTAGGTTGTCGTTTTGTGAGGTTAATGGTTCCTTTGCTGTACAAAAACTCTTTCTAGCACTTTTTCTAGGATGAGTTCACAAACTTAATTGTCACACCTCGTCGTATCTTGTAGAATTTCGCTTTGTAGTTACCTTGTGCTTCTTGTATACCAAGCTATGTTTACAGCAGTCTAATATAAGTTGATGGTTGCTTAAGTTCAAACACATTCTAAAATCACTGCAATTTTTACTCATCCCCTCCACATTTTTGTAATTATTTTTTTGTGTGTGTCCCTTAATTTATTGTTGCTATTACACATGATCTTCCTACTTTTTTTGTTTGTTTGTTTTGTTTGTTTGTTTGTTTGTTTTTTTAAGCTGAGCCATCCTGCTACCTATTGGCAGCTTAGCGGCTGCTCAGCTCGGGCTGGCCTCGAACCGCTGTTGCTCAGAGCTCAAACTCTTGAGCGAGCTCTTAACCAACTGAGCCATTCGGCCGGCTGATCTTCCTACTTTTGCCTTTTAACCTTTGTAGTAGCTTTATAGTTGCTTGATGTACTGCTTTTACTGTTTGCCTTTGTCAGTGAGAATTTTTTCTATCCTGTATTTCCTCATTCATGTGTTGGATCTTTTCTTCAAAAAGAAGTCCTTTAAAATTTCTTGTAATGCTGGTTTAGTAGTGATAAACTCCTTTAGTTTTACCTTGTCGAGGAAACTCTTTATCGCGTCCTGAGTTCTAAATGATAGCTTTGCTGGGTAGAGTACTCTTGGTTGTAGGTGTTTGCTTTTCATCACTTTGAATATTTTATGACAATCCCGTCTGACCTACAGAGTTTCTTGAGAAATCAGCTGATAGTCTTAAGGGAGCTTCATAGTACTTAACCAACTGCTTTTCTGTTGCTACTTTTAAGATTCTCTTTTTGTCTTTAACTTTGGCATTTTAATTACGATGTGTCTTGGCTTGGGCCTCTTTGGGTTCATCTTGTTTGGGACTCTTTGTGCTTCCTAGGCTTATATGCCTTTTTCTTTTACCAAGTTAGGGAAGTTTTCAGTTATAGGGCATCACCAGTGTGGAGGTAACTGGGTTAGCCAGGTCAATGGATACCTCAGATTTCATTCATTCATCAATTTATATTTCCGAGATGCCTACGCTGAATGCTAGGAAAACCATGATCAAGTTATAATTGGTCCCTGCTCTTAGAGAGTTCCATTATCACAGGGGATTACAAATTGCCACTTACTGAGTGCTTCCTATGTGCTAGTGTCCATGTTTTTCCTGTATCATCTGATTTAGTCTTTGTAGCAATTATTTGAGGAAGGCATTCCTAGTCCATGGTATCGATGAGGAGCCTGAGGTACAGAGATTGAATACCTTACTCAAAGGCAAGCAGCTAATGAGGCATGGGGGAGCTTTTCAAACCCAGATCTGCCTGTCTCTAGTATATGATGTCACTTGGGGGACACAGGAAATGGAGCAGACTGGGAGATTGAGGAAGGTAGGTTTACCTTTTGCATGTGCTGCTCAAGTTGAACTACGGGACTCCAAGTAGAGATGGCCATTGTTCTGCTGGATGTGCAGGTGTAAAGCTCAGGATTTCTGTGGGGTCGGCCATCCGTCATGGTAGGAAGGAAGTCACCCTGGAGAGTGGGGGACCAAGAAAAGCAGCTGGGCTCTGAGTGCTGAGGGACATCAACACATAGAGGATGGGCAGAGGAGAGGGACCAGCAAAGTCGTGACCAGGGAAGTAGGAGTCAAAGAAGGAAAGAGTGTGTGGGGAGGAGGAGCGACCAGCACTGTGAGCTGCTGCAGAGCGTCTGGTGAGATGGTGCCCAGAAAGTGTCCTTCGAGATGAGCAAGATAGTGTTCTTAGTGAGAGAGCGGTGTCAGTGGCGTGGTGGGGCAGAAGCCCGATGGCTTCTGGTTCACGGGAGAGTAGGATGGAGGAGAAGTGAACAAGAAAAAATAAGCAGTCTCTTCTGTGTAGTATTTATTGTCAAGTGAAAGAGACAGGTTGTGAAATACATATTAAGGCTACATTTTTGCTTAGAAACCAGTTGGCAGACTCTGCAATCACTAAGGAAGAGAAAAGAAGGACTTAAAGGTGGCAAACAAGGGACATGAGGGCGGCACCTTGCTCCAAACAAGGAAATTCTGGGAAAATATTGTTCATACTGGTGTTGGTTATCTTTGTGTGGTGGGTAAACTTAATTTTCTCCTGTATTTGAGTTTTTGCAAAGAACATAAATTTTATAATTTAGAATTTTAAAATGAAGACACTGCTAATCAATGAAAGTTGTAGAGCTTTGTTTCTTAAATTGGTTGGCAGGGACCTGAACATTTTGTTTGTTTGTTTTTGTTAGCTGAACCATCCTGCC
>NW_017731452.1:3828720-3840979 GCF_001890085.2 Hipposideros armiger | reverse complement strand
GCAGCTCAGCTCAGGCCAGGAATCGAACCGGCAACCCTGTTGCTCAGAGCTCGCACTCTTGAGCAAGCTCTTAACCAACTGAGCCACTTGGCCAGCCCTAGGACCTGAGCATATTAAAATGCTGAGAAGGAGGGGAAACATTGAAGGTCCATGAACGAGAGAGGGCGTTTCATGGAGCTAGGTTCAAGGGAAGGACCACAGCCCTGGGAAGGATTAATATTTGACTATATGAAAGAAGGAAGACGTGGTTGCAGTTGCATGGTGGTTTATAGGTGGAGTTTTGGGAACGAGATCAGACAGGTTATCTGCTTAGAATGAAAGAAGGAAGGAGGAGGGGTCAAAGGGTGGCAGAGGAGCAGTGTCATGGGTTCGAACCCCTGTGTGGACAGAGATGTGCTGTGGCTTAACGCGCAGTAGCCTGGAGCTGGTAGGGAAGTGCCTGCTGCCGTGAGCCACAAAGGAACAGGGTGTTTTCCAAGCATGACCAAGGGGTGATGGTATGGAAGTGAGGAGCATGCTGACTTTACCTGGTGATGGTGAGGTCAGCGGAATGGGGCTGCCCTGTGGCAGTGGCAGTTCCCTCAGAAGAGCTGCATTTTCCTGGAGACAGAAGGTGAAGAGACCATTAGTGAAGGGTGGGTGTTTCTGTTTGGAAAGGATGTTCTAGAGGGCACGGTGGAGAGGTTTGGAGGGGAGGAAAGCCGGTGTGTGTGTGTGGGGGGTGGATCAGAGGAGAGAAGTTGGTCATATGGAGATGAAGTTACAGGAAGGCTAACTGTCTAGAGAAGTTTCTATCTTAGAGAAGGAGTTTCACTGGGTCCAAGGATTGGAGGCATGGTGGCAATCCGAAGGTGCCCAAAGTAATTAGTGCCCAGTTAGATGGGGTTTCCGCCGGGACACAGTGTGTGTGTTTGCAGTGGTCTCAGTTCTGAGGGTCCTCTCTGATGGATGAGTGTCAAGACCTCAGCCTTAGACGATTTGGGCTGATGGGAGCCGATCGGTGCTGAGACTGGTAGTGGGGGTGGTGCTGGGTTTAGTAGCCACGCGCTGCTCTGATGAGCACTTGTCTGCCACCACCCGTGTCCTAAGTCCTCATCTTCCTTTCCTTTAATCTGTGCTAGTCCGCCAGCAGGTCTTTCTTCCATTTCTTACAACTCGGACAGTCCCTTTTTTCTGTTAGATTAATTTTGTTCAAACCCTGCCTTTGTCACATTCAGCCAGTAGTAATTTATTATGGTATACTGGATCAAGTCAGACCAAGTTTCCAGAGTCTTCCATGGTCTGAATCCACCTTACGTCAGTTCCTGCTACCAGCACTCATTGAGACCGTGGCCTCCAAGCCAGGTCTCTTACTGTCACCCACAAGCACACACCGTCAGACTTGTCTGTCACTTTATCGTGTGTGCTTCCTGTCTCTCTTTGTCCAGTTTTACTCCTGTAAGGCTCAGCTTAAGTCCTGCTTTCTGTGTGATCTCTCTGCCCTGGCCGTGGCCTGTACTCTTCCTGCTCTAACTTATGATATTTATTGTCCTGCAGAAATGTGATTCGTGTGTGTAAGCGATCAGCCTAGCGCGATCAGTCATGCTCTGCTTTTCAAGAACCATCCTGTGCCTTGAATCTCCAGCGTGTCACCTGTGGAAGGCCACCCTCCTTCCCTGAGGACCGCGACCCCGGGTCTCTTCCTTCCCCAGGACCTGTCTTGGTTACTGCCTCTCCTTTCTCACCCATCTCTTTGCCTTACTGGGTCATCCCACAGCAGTGAAATATTCTCAACAGCTCCCGTCTTTCAAAACAACAGCTAACCTTGCTCTACCCACATTCTCCCCTCGCTTCTGTCCCATGTTTCTGCTCCCCGCCAGGGCAAACTGGAGCGGAGCTGTCCTTACTCCCGCACCTCGCTTACCTTCAGTTTGCTCTCTTCTGGAGTTCATCCCTACAACTCCCTGAAAACGTGCTTGAGGACACCAAGGGCCTGTCTGTTGTCAGATCCCGGTGGACACTTGGCCACCTGCCCGCCCCTCAGCCCCTTCTGTAGTGAACCTCTTCTCGAAACGCTTTCCTGTCTAGGCTTCCGAGACCCCTCCGTCTGGTCTTCTTCCCACCTTACTAACCCCTCCTCCTTCGTCTCTTCAGCCTCTTGTCATTATCTGGACACTCTGACTCGGCCACAGCATTCAGTCCCGTCTCTAGTCTGTTCTCTCTTCCCACTCTGTAAAGGCTGGGGCGCCCCAGAGTTCTTGTTCCCCGAAATACTGGGGCTTTGAATAGTGTGTATCTGCTAAGGACTCCCAAACCTCAGGTTTCTGTATCCAGCTGCTGCTTGGTGTTTCCACGTGGGTGCCTGATGGGTGTCTTGCACTTACATCTAAGAGTTGAACATTCGAGTGTACACTCACACACACACTCACACTTACACTCACGCCTCCCTCCCCATTCCTGTCCTTACACTGCAGTGAGTGGTCCCCGCAGAAACGTAGCCATCATCCTTACTACTCTCTTGTTCCTATTTTTTTAATTTTGGATTTGGGGGATGGGAACAGCGCTGGGGAATTGGGGAGAGGGGAACAGACAAGATGCTGTCGTTTTGTTCTTCAGTCTAGTTGTGGAGGTCGCCACCCCACTGGCCCAAGTTGGCACCATCATTGCACTCCTCCTGGGCAAGGCAGATCAATCGCCGGCTTCTGGACGGCCGCTCACGCTGGCTGCTGGCTACACACCGTAGCCCATGGCAACCCACTGCAGCAGGGGCTGCAGCGTACGCCATCGCCGGCGACTCATGGCATCCCAGCTCCAGGTTGAGCTGTTGTTCAGCATCTTAGCTGTAGAGGGCAGTGTCACTGGCTCTCATATGTGGGATCCGAACTGGGGCCCTCTGGCGTCCCAAACCAGTTCTTAACCAACGCGCCACTCGGCTGGCCCCTCTTGTTCCCATTTTAACATCCGGTTTGTTGGCAAGTGACTTCTGTCATTTCTGCTCCCAGAAAATCCAATCATGTCTCCCACTCCACTGCCATATCCTTGTCTAAGCCACCACGATGTCCCCCCTGGACCACTGCAGTAGCTTCCTAACTGATCTCTGCTTTTCTTCTCATTCTACAATCCACTCTCCACCATGGAGCCTTTCTGATCTTGGAAAATCATCAGGTCATTTCGTTCCCTGCTTCAGTATTTTCCTTGGCACTAGACTAAAATCCCCACTCCTGGTGATGGCGTCCAAGGGCAGTGTGTAATTCCTTTCTGATGCCTCTCCGGCCTCTTCTTAGATCATCTCCCCTTTGCTCATGCGCTGGGGACACACTGGCCTCCTTTCTGTGCTCGGGCTCATCAAGGTCTGTCCCACTTCAGGGCCTTCGATGTGCTCCTTCCTCTGTCAGGAACTTGCCTGCCGCTGGTTGCATTTCATCCATCAGGTCTCTTCCAATGTCACCTTTCCTGACCACAGTATTAAGAATGCCCCTAGTTACTCCTGTTACTTACCTACCTCCCCTTCCAGCCAATGTAAGTTGCTAAAGGCAGGGACCTCCTCATTCTTGGTGGCCGCTGTATCAACACCTAGCACAGGGCCTGGGACTCAGTAGGTCCTGACATATTTGCTGAATGAACGATGATTGTTCTTTGTCGTGTTTTCTCATGAATCCTGTGCACTGAGCTCAGTGGAATGAAATATGTTTGGTTTCTCTGTCCAGTTCGAATTCTTGGGATCTCCTTAGCTGACTGAGAGCACATCTCCTATTGCTGACAGACGTGATGTTTTACCGGTTGCTGTCAGTGGTCCAAAGACAAAGAACCAGCCGAGGATGGCAGAAGTGGTACCCAGCCAGAAGCGGTGCGTCAGCTGCCGAGGCGCATTCTGTCGCCCTTCCTGCCCAGGCCCAGGTGGTCATCTGTGGTGGGGGAATCATGGGCACATCCGTGGCCTATCACCTCTCCAAGATGGGCTGGAAGGATATTGTCGTTTTGGAGCAGGGCAGGTAAGGACCCAACTGGACGAGTCGTGGGGCTACGCTGCGCTCATTATATGGGATCTCTCCTCTCCTCGCGTTTGGGTAATTTTGTCCCACCACTAGCTATTCAGTGTTGCTAAGTAGACCGAGAAGAATCACAGGTGAAAATCCTGTACTTTGTTTGGTTTAGCAAAGCCTGATACTCGTGTTTTCTCGTTTTTAGAGAGCTGGCAGATTCCAAGCAAACCGAGTCTCTGAAAGATGTATTTATTTCAGGTTCACAGCACATCTTATCATCTTGTTCTCTTTGTTGTAGTCATTCAGCAACATAAATCCTTAGGGCAAGAGCTTCTTCCTCTTGGAGCCGAAATGAAATTGGCTATATTCTGCCCTGTTTTCTATCCTTTTATTCATTTAATTAACTTATTTGGGAGCAGTTTTAGATCGATAGAACAATTAAGATAGTAGGAGTTCCCATCTCCCTCCCCCACTGTTTCACTTAAAGTAACACATTAGTGTTACTGTCTCATTAAAAAACAATATTCATACATTATTATTAACTAAACGTCATACTTTATTCAGATTGCCTTGCTTTTCCACTCGTGTCCTTTTTCTTTTTTTTTTATTATTTGTTTCAGGTGTACAAAACAATGCAATAGTTATCCTTTTCAGCCCTCACAAAGTGACAACCCCTCTCCCCCTCATCCACTGCCCTCCTACCCCCGATATCATACATATCACAATTCTATTGACTCCATTTCGTGTCCTTTTTCTGTTCCAGGTTTTTTATGGTCTATTGCCTTCCACAAATTGGACAGCATTTTAAAGATTTAATATTTATTTCTGAGTAGGCAGTACATTTATTGATTCAGAATGGAAAATTATAGAAGAGTGTACAGGGAAAGCTTCCCTCCTGTCTCTGACCTCTAGCCTCAAGTTTCCCTCGCTGGAGGGAAGTTAAGTTCTTTGTGTACCGTCCAGATACTCTCTACATACATAAGCGAGTGTGTGTTGGTCAGTATGACTATGTTTATGTGGGTGTTCATTAATTTTTTCCCTGTTGTAGACACGTGATAGCATTCCTTAAAACACTGTTCCTCACCTTGCTTTTCTCATTAGGATTGTTGCATACTGTTGCATAAAAATTGTCTCATTCCTTTTTTATAACTGTGTAGCATTCCATTGTGTAGGTGAACTCCAAAATGTGAAATCAGTGTCATGTCGATGGACACGTAGGTCGTTTCCATCTTTTGATTTTACAAACAAAGCTATAGCGAGGAACCTTGAACTTGGTGCATTCTAGCCTTCTGGATTTGTCCTGCAGGCTGGCAGCTGGCTCTACGAGGTTCTGTGCTGGCATCCTGAGCACTGCCAGGCACTTGAGCATCGAACAGAAGATGGCAGACTATTCAAACAAGCTCTACCATCAGTTAGAGCAGGAAACAGGGATCCAAACAGGTAAGCAGGTCACCAGCCTTTTACCAGTCTGCCTGTGCCCCAGACTCTTTTACTCAGTACTGTACCTGGTCCCAGATGAGTTTACCTGGTGATTGGTAATTCAGACTTGACTCGTGGTTCAGGCTCTGCCACCAAACAGGCAGGGTCTTACCGTGGGCAAGTCATTTAGCTTTTCAGCTGTCTTCAGTTTGTCTCGTTTTTGAAAGGAGGGGATTCAATCAGTATCCCAGATCCTTTTCAGAAGCCATAATTCTTGTGATATGAAAGTTTTCCGGGGCCATTTCCTATCTATTTTACTCACTGGGGTACAGTAAGTGCAGCACTTGGCCCCTGAATGAAGAGGAGGGGGAGGAGGAACTTAAATTTAGGAGCTTGATAGTGAAATTGTAGTTTGACCCACTGATCTTCACCAGTTACTATTAAGGATATTTCTGACTCCAAAGCATAAATATATTTGTCCGTATCTGTGTCATTAGGGGGAAAAGGACACAGGGAGTTGTAAGCTAACTAGCTCTGGAATAAGTAGGAACTGTCCAAGGAAAGGAAGACTAATCTATGCCACGGTTCCATGCGATCACAAGGTAGAAAGAATGGCTGTCATTTGTTGTAAGGGGATGGATTAGCCAGAAGCCCAAAGTCGAGCTTGCTCTTGTGGCTGATAGAAACGTTTGGGGAGCACACTAATTACCCTGAGAGGGTAGCAAGGCCCAGTGATGAAATTCCAGACATTTGCGTATGGGAGGGTTGCTCTTTTGAAGACCCTGCATAATTGAAATCACAGATAATTCAAGACTGATTGTTACAAAGGATGGTAGCTTTTTCTGTTTGCCAGCTAATGTGGCTCTGCCATGTGATCAGAGTGTAAGGATAGTGTATGGTTTACCTGGCCAGCCAATTTAGAAATTAAGTCACATATGACAACATTTTAAATCAGAAGGTGAGATTTGAATTATTTGAAATTTTGATCACAACATAAGGCTTTATAACACTTCCCTTTCTAATTAATACTTTCATGATGTGTAACCTTATTTGTAAAATACAGAATAAAGCTGAATGTCTAGTAACTAGGATTTAACAGACATGGAGGTGGAGACCAGAGATGCCAGGAGAGGAACTGGAAGGAAGAGGCTGTATATTCTGAGGCACATAAGCAGGGCCGGACCGGGTTGGGGCAAGCACGGCTCCTAGGCTGACGTTGCACTGTCACAGCACTGAGAGCGTGTGCCACCTTACACGGTGTGCCCTGGGCACTTGCTGGCCTCGCCCTGGCCCCTGCCTGCCTGGCATAGGAGCCTGACTCCCCATGGTGTCATTGAACTTGGCCAGGCTTCCTTCTGAGAAGCAAAGGCTGTGGAGTGAACACAGTACAAGTATTGGGTTGTCAGAAAAGTCATGATGTATTTTATCTATGTTTTTCGTTGCAAAAATGCATCATGACTTTTCCGACAACCCAATAATTCCTGCTGCTGCACTGTCTGGCTTTTACTGGGGAAGATGCCTGCCATAGGCAGGACAGGTAGGCAACAGTTCCTTTCTGTTGGATTTAATGATGGCAACAAGGTACTTGAATCAGGTATCAACCAGGGTTTGCGTCAGAAGAGGGTCCATATCATGGGACCAGAGATGGAACTGTGGACTTCAGGTCCAGTGGTTCAGATACTGATGCTTTGCTGAGCCTTGTGTCGCTCAGCTGGCTAGATTCCCAAGGAATCAGGGTCATAGGCTTCTTTACATTTTCTGTAAGGTAAGTTAGCTTAGGTCACCACCTGGAACCCTTATTGGGCCTGACTTCTCCTTGATGCTTGTGGGGCAGTGAGGGAGTCAGGCAAGGGAGAGTCAGGGGATCATCCTTAATCACTACCGAAAGACTCCAAGAGTCCTCATTGCACAAGTGTGTGAAGACTAGTGTCTGCAGTGCTTCAGTTTGCATGTGACATAACTTTTGTCAAGTGACTGAAATGGTAATTAAAGTTTCAATAATCTTTTGAAAGTATTCCATATATTATTTGATGTCATAATGAGGAAGGGTCATTTTTTTATAGATGAAGAAACCTAGGTGCAGCAACATTGAGCCTTTTTTTCAAGTCAGTGACAACTCAAAAATTCTGTAGTGGGTGCAGAGGAACATAAACAATGGTACTCTCCTGTATCTATTCTTTGGTAGTGAGTAGAAAATAACTGCCAAAGCCTTTGTTTGAATTTCAGAGTGTGATTAGCCCACAAATCACTCATCTAAACTCCTACTACTTTGAAAAGCCTGTCTGCAATTTCAGTTCTCCAAGCTGAGACATCCTTGTCATGTCAATGAAGAGCATATTTATCTGATGATTTCAAAAGAAATTAAAAAAATAAATTATTCTCATTGTACTTCCTTTGGAAAAGATGCTTGATTCAGCTCTTTCTTCATAAGAACTAGGAGTCATTGCATTTTAGGAGGATTGTCATTGACCCAAGTGTAATCATGGCTGTGTCAGGTATGTTGATTGCATACAACAGAAAGTGAGACGCTAGCTACCTTGGGTGAAAAGGAGTTTGCTGAAAGGCGGCTGGGGGCCTGTAGAGTTGGCAGGAGCTTGACAGCTGGAGGCAGCATGGAGGCCAAGACCTGGGGACCTCACAGCAGGCAGTCTCTCAGCTGGAACGGAACCGTCTGCCTGGATGCTGCTGCTCCTGAGATGAGTGACCTCCAGCCATTCACCTACTTGCTCAACACCAATTGTTCCAGGGGTCTGATTGGCTGAGCTTAGGTCACATGCCCACTGGCTGTACTGAGGAAGGAGAGGGAGGGTCCAGTCCCCTGGGGCCTGACGTAGTGAATGGCCCTCACCAAGAAGGGTTACAGTCCCACCAAAACTAGAGGGAGAAAGTCTAAAAAGAGTGAAGGATGGAGATGGATTCTGGGTTACATTCCCCTCCAAGAGATTTCTTGGCAACGGCGTCTTTTATTTTTTAAGAATGATTTTATGTGCATTAAAATCTCATTGGAGGCCTTTTGAGCTTCCTTTGCTCGGCCTGCTCCAAACTCTTTGGAGTGTACTTTCTCTTCTAATAATGGCCCTTGAGCCATTCTCTACTGCTCGGGCCCACTTCTGACTTCTTTGAAATATATTTTTACTTCTAATAAACTCCTTTTCTGCAACTTTAAGAAAATAAAAAAATAATAAAATCTCATTGGATCGTCACCAAACTGAGCTGCGAATGTTAGGATGGTGGCAGTCCCAGGACTCATCACAGGTGTCCCAGTGTATAATCCACTGGGCTTGCCACCTGACGTTTGGCCTTGTCTGTCTGAGTTTGGGCTGGTCTTGCTTACAGGTTACATAAGGACGGGCTCAATCTTTCTGGCCCAGACTCAGGACCGGCTGATCTCCCTGAAGCGCATCAACTCAAGGCTGAAGTACGTATGAGGCTACAAGCCTGTCCTGGCTTTGCTGTCACACTGACCTCTGCCGGAAGGCCAGTGAATGTCATTGTCCCCTTGTTTCTGTGGCAGTGTTATAGGCATCCCTTCTGAGATCATCTCCCTCAAGAGAGTGGCCGAACTTCACCCTCTCCTCAATGTACACGACCTGGTGGGGGCCATGCACGTCCCTGAGGATGCGGTAGTGTCCTCCGCCGATGTGTCTCTTGCCCTGGCAAGTGCTGCCTCCCAAAATGGTAAGCAGGTCTTGGGTTAGGAAGGAAGAGGTTATCTAAGACAGTGTCTCCTAATGGGCAGTGACACCAGCTCAGCTTCCATTTTCGAACACTGGCTCTTACCAGTTTTGTTTTAATACAGTATCTGCTAATAAATATTTTTCCCCAAGGCCATGTTAGTTTTATTAACATTCTAAGGAACTGCTTTTAGAACTGATGAGTGCTCTTCAGACTTAAGGGATTCCTCTCCCCCACTGGACTCGACAAGCTCCAAGATTAGCACACACCTGGGGGATTTAATCCCCAGCTCGGATCACGTCCTGGTGTTGGAATGAGAGAAGGGAAGACACATCAGTGTCCACGGTGCTGTGCGCTTTGACTGAGCTGTCATGTTGAGGGTAGATTAGGATTTAAGGTGCCCTGTTTGAACCTTTCTCTCACTGCTCCTTTTATGATTCCTGGACTTTAACTGTGTACTGAAGTCGGTGTTTAAATTGGTTTGACATTTTCCATCTTGGGAAAGTCCCACTTACAGGCCCAGGATGTGGTTCCTAGGAGGTCTTTGTTTTCTTAAATTAAAGCACTGACCGACCAAGCCTTTTCAGTGGTTCTAACGAGTTGAGAATCAGATGCAGATGCCTTGATTCTGGACATCAGAGGATGGAAGCACCAACTCTTTCTTTACCTTGGAACAGGTGTTCAGATCTATGACCGGACAAGTGTTCTTCATGTGATGGTCAAAAAAGGGCAAGTTACTGGTGTGGAGACAGATAAAGGACAGATCGAATGCCAGTATTTTGTCAACTGTGCTGGTCAGGTAGGTTAGCAACAATTGTGGGTCACGGGTTTTCTCATTTAATTTTTTTCTCTGGGATTTTTTGATGTGGAGACTTAAGATTATATAGTGACCGACAAACAGACATCAAGGACCACACCGTTCCTTGTGTGGACTGGCGAACCCAGAGCTCTTGTACTCCCAGTCAGAAACTGGACTCCTCCTCAGATAGAGCCGCGGTGACCCGTTCCTTCCTCCCCCCGGGGGACGTGGAGCTTCCTGTCAGGAGGGCCAGGAGGCAGTTGGGCATTGACACAGATCCTTGGCATTGGGTCTCTCTGTGGTGGTTCATTTCATTCTACAGCCTAGCAAATAAAGTATTAGGGTATTTTATTGTCTCAGGTCCGTGGATTCACTTTCCAGAACACTAAGCTGCTGCTTCTTTTAAGGAAAATTGGTCCCTTCTGTCCACTCAAGTCTTCAGGTGTTCTAGGAATCCTTTCTGTCATGTGAAGGTCATTTATGATTGCTGGGTATTGGGGGTTTGTAGTTGAGGCCAGGCATTTTGTTAAGAGGCCTCATTGGCTCCCCATGAGCTCTCTTTACCTGCTGGCGAATCTGTCTTCCTTTGACCTAAAAGCAAGTTTATGGTTTAAAAAGTACAGTGTTGCTGCCCGTCCCAATAATTACACTAAAGCAGGCTGAAACTTGGCTTCCCACACCTGCCACTGTAGCCAGAGCACCCACAAGCCACTTGAAATTAGACTCTTGTCAAGCGGCTGAACTCGCTCATTTGTCTTTCTGTTCCTCTTCCACCCGCAAATGAATCTGTCCATTTGTAGTGGGCATACGAGCTGGGTCTGTCCAACGAGGAGCCGATTAGTATCCCGTTACATGCCTGCGAACACTTCTACCTTCTGACTCGCCCCTTGGAGACCCCTCTGCAGAGCAACATGCCAAGTGAGGACCTGCACTTTGTTCGTAATCTTGTTTCCTTGCCACTGTTCTGTCCTCTGAAAAGGAAGACTTTCTGCTAAGGACAGACTGTTTCCGAAAGAGGCTCTTCTAGGGCACGTTACAGGGAGGTGGACCCAATTCTAACTTTTCTAACCCAATTCATCCTTTCTTGTGAAAGGGTGGCCACAATGGGTATTCCACTTAAGCAATTATTTTGTATTTGTTTTCTTGCAAGCTGTTATCTCTCCAAACAGGTCTAAATTGTGAATATTTGGAATGTAACCCGGAATTTTTTACCCGAATGCTATACATTATAGAAATGTCATAGCTTTCAACTCAGGGTATTCAGTGACCCCGAGTGTGGTAGGCGGGGGTTTGATACCACTTTGAGGAGGTCTTAACCCCTGGAATGGGCTCGGCAGTCCCCCTTTTCTTAGGCTCTGTGTGGCACAGCGGCAGTTAACGTAGTTTGGTTGTGAAGTCTAGTCAAAGCTCTAGGTAACTCATGGGGCTAGGGATAATCAGAGAAAGTCTCCCCTATAAGTCTGAGAGGAGGAGCCCCCCCCATGACCTGGAAAGGTGTTTTAAGCTAACGAATGCCTGTGTTCATGACATGCTGTTTCGTTAATAAAGCAGGTAGTGGGTGTTTTTGCTTTGCTTTTTCTGTCCACTTAAAAAGCTGGCTTCTCTCTAAACCCTGTTTTTCTCCTCTACTCCCCATTCCCTTGTCATTTTTCTTCTCAGCTATTGTGGATGCTGATGGAAGAATTTATATTCGGAACTGGCAGGGTGGCATCTTGTCTGGGGGCTTTGAGAAGACCCCGAAACCAATTTTCACTGAGGGCAAGAACCAGCTGGAGATTCAGAATCTACAGGAAGACTGGGATCACTTTGGTGTGTGAACTAGATAACAACAATGCCTCCTTATTTTTGTCTAAGATGTTGTTGCATTTTCCAAAGCATTTTCAAGAATAGCACCTGATTTGATCTTTGTAACAGCCCCACTTGGAGGTTACAGAGGGCGGAGTACAGAGTTTGCCTGCTCTCAGGACATAGTTACTGGGTGGCAGATTCAGGGGACTAGGTCTTGGGTGATGGACTTTTTTGGCTTAATACTTATTCACCTAAAATCACTGCTGAAAATTAGGCCAGGAGGAAACCTCTTCCTAGGATTTCAAACAGGACTGAAGAAATTTTTAGAAAGCAGCCTTGTTTTGTTAGTATGGTCTATTACTCAATTTAAAAATAATTTTATTTATTGACTAGTTAATATGGTCACATGGCTCTGAATTCAAAAGCTATGCAAAGGTCTGTAATGAAGAGTTTCCTTTTTGGCCCTTAATGGACTTTTAAAAATAAACGTTTTATTGTGAGAAATTTCAAACTTCTAAAAGTGGAGAAAATAGCATAACGATACCCCATGTGCCCACCGGCCAGCTTCAGTCTGGTGTCCTCTGTTACCACTGTGCCCGGATTCCTCCTAGATGAA
>NW_017731452.1:3808356-3827730 GCF_001890085.2 Hipposideros armiger | reverse complement strand
GGGGGGGAATAGAAAAGTATAGGAGTTGAAAGTGTTTTAATTCCCTGAAGCTGAGAACTCCGTCTGGGTTTGTTTTTATTGCTCAGAGCCCCTGTTGAGTTCCCTCCTGCGCAGGATGCCAGAATTGGAGACTCTGGAGATCATGAAGTTGGTGAATTGCCCTGAGACCTTCACACCAGACATGAGGTGCACCATGGGCGGGTCTCCTCTGGTACGGGGCTACTTTGTCCTGGCAGGAATGAACTCTGCTGGCCTTTCGTTTGGTGGAGGAGCTGGAAAGTAAGTCTTTCTCACTCACTCAGCTTGCTGGCCTATATCTTTTCTAGAATTACTTTTTAATATGGTATGTAATACACTTAATCTGTTAATAAGAAGTTACAAGTACATGTAATTTGAGAGTGTCTCCTTGAAAGTAATCACCGTGGGAGGCTCTCCCTATATTCCTGAAATGTCATTATGCACAATGGTTTTGGAACTCCTCTTTTAGAGTCAGGCACTGATCCTGTAGGATGGATATTCTTGTGTACTCTGTCAGTTGTAACAAATGTGGGTCCTTTTAGTGAGTGTTTGAATTTGGAAACTTCCAAGTGTGGTGAGTGAGTAGATGATCATGATGAGTATTACAAGTTTTTATTTAAAAAGTAGGTAGTAAAAGTAAGCCAGTCATGAAAGGACAAATACTGTGTGATTTTATTTATATAAGATACTTAAGAGTCATCCAGTTCATGAAGACAGACAGTAAGTAGAAGGGTGGTTGTCCGGGCTGGGGGTAGGAAATTGAGAGTGACTGCTTAATAGATAAAGAATTCAGTTTGGGAAGATGTAAAGAGTTCTGGAAATGGATAGTGGTGGTGGTCACACGGCAATGTGAGTGTACTTACTGACACTGAACTTTACACTTAAAAAGGTTTAAGATGGTCAATTTATGTTATGTGTATTTCCACAATTAAAAAATATTTTTAAATTGGAGGGCATTTTTCTTGAGTGACTTGTAGAATGACTCTGAAAACAGTTATGGAAGTGGAGTTACCAGAAACATTTGGAGCTGAGATGTGATCAGATAACTGTGTAACCTCCTGAGGTGACTGTTCTAAAAGAACAAAAACCAACCCCAAAACAACAAAAAACCCCATTGGATGTATTGAGTATATTTGTGTGTATATTTTCGTCTTATTTCTTCAGAGATGTGTCTTAAACAGTTTCTAGGAATTCTTGTTATTAGAGCTAAAATCCTCTTAACGGTGTTGTGAGAGCAGTAGATGGGTTCGTGTTTGTTTCTTCCAGAAAAGTTAAGGAAATTGCTCAGAATTGCTCATCCAGTCCCTGATAAGACAGGATCTTTGATTCTGCTGGTTCTTGATTTGTGGTACAGTGCTGAGAGTATCACATCTGAGGCCCAACATCTTCCTTCCATCTAAACAGGTACCTCGCTGAATGGATGGTGCATGGTTATCCCTCAGAAAATGTCTGGGAATTGGATTTGAAACGTTTCGGAGCCCTCCAGAGCAGCCGCACCTTTCTGCGCCACCGGGTCATGGAAGTCATGCGTAAGTGAAGCTTTATCCCAGTGGCGTCTAGTTGCAGCTGTCTTACTCAGCCTGCTCAATCATTCCGAGGGGCAGATTTTTCCTGTTTTTTATTAACTGCTTCAACTTGGGCTTCTGATGTTTGACTGTTTCAGGCCTGTGTTGGGGGCATTGTCCCATGCGATATTTATAGAATGTTTTCCTTTGTATATTGTACCTTGTTTACATCACAGAACAGGAAAATAGAGCAGGACTTACAGGTGGTAATTCCTGTCAGACTCCATGCAGCAGCTTCTTGTATGTTCCCGGCATTGCCTGCCTTCCACTGTGCCTGAAAAAAACCTATGTCACAGTGAATGCTCTCGTTTCCTACTTGGTCTTTGAGATCGTGATTTGCTTTCCAAGGCATAGAATTTGCCAAGTTATTCTCAAAGTGATTCTTGTCATTAACCCATTATATGCTGGCAAGCTAGGAAACCACTTCTCATGTAAATACCAAACATATATTCCTGCTCTTTGTTCGTGTTCTTGCTTCCCTCCAACTTTGAAGAGTTGACCTCTGCATTTTAATGGAACTTGTTACGCTACCTTGTCTCTGATTTATTTTCTAGTAAACCCTTCGAGACAGCTTTTGTATCAGCAATTGAACCAAATCAGATTGTAATTTCACTTTTCCTGTACTGAGGAACTACTCTCAAACTTTGCCAAAACATATCTAAATATTTTGGGCACATTTATGCTCAGGAGTGAAGTTCCTACATTGGCAGTGACCACCGTTCTTGATTGAGATGAACTGCTGGTTTAATAGCTGGAGGTTCGTTCATGATGAGCATTTGGGTGACCTTTAACACCTGTATTGTCACTTTTGGCCTGTGACAGAGAACTCATATCCATGGGAGATACAGGACCTGGCAGCAGTATGTGTAACTGCTGAGCTGCTTTATTTTTAGCAAATATTTTGGTTAAAATGTTGAACTATTAAGTCTCTATTTCGCCATCCATAGTTATTTCAGAACCTGTGCAAGTCATAATTGAGCTTGAATTTCTCCTTGATGATATGACGTGTTTGGTGGCCTTGTGTGATTTTTATAAAACAGAAATTGCAGACATGATAGAAAATGGGGAAGGAGAAAGTAGAAAGTAAAACACCAGAGACTGACAAATTGTCACATTATAAGGAAGCCCATGCAGCTTCCCAAACTCCCTCACTACAATGACATACCTCTTGTCTAGAATGGTGTCAGGTCAGGTCTTCTCTTTGGAAAGGACTAGAGATCACACTCTTTCTGGCTGTTTCTACTCATTGCTGTTGCAGATTGGACATTAGGAGAATTGAATGCTGACTCTAGCTTTGTTATGTGAATAATGTCACTGGGACAGTACTATGCAACCTGTCAGATTTCAGAGCCACTAAATCAAGGTATGCTATGTGCCCTTTCACTTCAGAAGTGGGCTAAATATTAGAGAGGAAATGTCTATACAGGTCTGAGATCCCAACAACACAGGCACTATAAAGAATCAACTTTGTAACTACCTGTGATCTATTATACTTAAATATAACCTCATCTCTGCTATGGAGCTTAGCAAAGTTTAGAACTCTGAACTTTCTCCTATTGTTTCTTCCTACTAATTTGGAACATTAATTGTGAACAGAGACCTACAGCCATTATGTGACTCATAGCTATATAACTATGGAGGGATGATACCAGCTCTTGCAATATTATTCTTTCTCCTGGAGCATGCCTGTTATAATGGGTACTGTTTGGCAAATGAGGCTCCATTAGCCTGGAAGGATGTTTTTTTGAATAGGAGCAGCTCTAGGGTCTAGCGGATATTGGGTAGCTGTGTGGCTTGGGCTTTCATAGACCGTTATTTTCTGCTCTAGCTCTGCTGTATGATCTGAAGGTTCCCCGGTGGGACTTCCAGACAGGGAGGCAGTTACGCACTTCTCCTCTCTATGACCGGCTGGATGCACAAGGAGCCAGGTGGATGGAGAAACATGGATTCGAGAGGCCAAAGTATTTTGTGCCACCAGACAAGGGTAAAAAGGCATATTCTCATTTTTTTTTTTTTTTTGCCCTGAGAATAATAAAACTTATTTTTAAATGTATGTAGCTAGAATGTGTTCATGGAAGAATAAATAATAAAGGCCACTATACTGTATTGAACTATACAGGGAGACTCCCCAATATAAATCCCTTCCTTTCCGCTCCTGTTTTTTCTGTTCTGCAGACCTCCTGGCATTGGAGCAGAGCAAGACTTTCTATAAGCCAGACTGGTTTGACATTGTGGAGTCTGAAGTCAAGTGCTGTAAGGAAGCTGTGTGTGTCATTGACATGTCTTCTTTCACAAAGTTTGAAATAACAGTAAGTATTTGGGAACCAATAAAACATACTAAGAAACTGCATATTTGTTGAATGCCTTCTTTTTTCATCTGTCTCTTCAAAACTGATTCTGTAAGAAATCTGGTATATTTTAATGTCAGCTTTATTACAACATTTTTCTGAATTTTTAGGTGTTTCGGGTTTTTAATCTGCTTGCAGATGCCCATTTATCATTATAATCAATTGCTAGCTTTCTCTGGAGCTTCTGGCAGTGGCGTAAATGTGCAAATATTATTGCCCGAGTACTAGCTCATTGAATTTTCTCAGCAAGTGGTACTGCTCATCAGGCCGTGTTACCTAGCCAAATGGCTCTTGTGCTCTCTCTGCTTTGTTCCTGAACCCTACAGTCCACCGGAGATCAGGCATTGGAAATTCTACAGTACCTCTTCTCCAATGACCTGGACGTGCCCGTGGGCCACATCGTGCATACCGGCATGCTCAACGAGGGTGGAGGGTATGAAAATGACTGCAGCATAGCACGCCTGAACAAGCGCAGGTGAGGTCAGCCGCCAGCCCGCCCTGCTCCCTCCAGCACACTGCTT
Source organism: Hipposideros armiger (assembly GCF_001890085.2). Classification (NCBI taxonomy): domain Eukaryota; kingdom Metazoa; phylum Chordata; class Mammalia; order Chiroptera; family Hipposideridae; genus Hipposideros; species Hipposideros armiger. The sequence continues at coordinate 3,823,278 of NW_017731452.1, read as the reverse complement.
CCTTAAGGGCACTGTGGCAGAGCTGAGCACTCAGCTCACTTTTCCAGGAAGCCATAATTATACCAAGGACAAAAACATTTCATTCTCTTAATGGCCAGCTCATTAGCAGCCCAGTACAAAAAGAAATCACCAGAAAAAAAAGACTAAAACTCACCAGACTATGTAAAACTCGATGTGGAAAAATTAGTTACCCTATTGGGAGAAGACACCTTCTCTTTGGTTAGTAGGTCTGTGTAATTTCTTGGCAGTACCAGGAAGCCGGAGTCTTCTGTTTGTCCTTATGTGGTGGATCCTAGAATTACGTGCCACTGGCCCTCCCTGAAAGCTAAGAGCTTGTTTGCCAGTGTTCTACTCATTGCTTTGGAACTAGCTGAGAACTTAATTGCTTCCGGATCCTTTTCCTAGTGCCTGGTTTTGATTACTTTTGCTTCTCACTTCCAGTTTCTTCATGATTTCTCCGACCGACCAGCAGATCCACTGTTGGGCCTGGCTTAAGAAACACATGCCGAAAGACAGCAACCTGCTCCTGGAGGATGTCACCTGGAAATACACTGGTAAGGTGGCCTCTGGGGTCAGCTGAACAAGGCCAGCCAGTCCAGGTTTCTCTTCTCCATTTGCCTGTGTACATGACATTCAAAAATGACTGTCAGAATTAGAAGTGTGGGAGAGGCTCTCTGGTCATAGAACATTGATCTTGAATGTGTCCTTATGTTTTCAGTGAAGCATGGAATGAGTAAATGCTTCAGTTTTTGTTGAATGAGTAAATCATTTAAAAAATATTTTTATCTTTATTGCCCAAGTATTTATTTTCTTCAAAATTTCCCCTTAGTTTTTATTTTTTATGAGTGAATAATTTTTAAGGATACTTAAAATTCCTGATTATCTCAGCAGTTCTGTCAGGGGAGCAGCCCCCTTCTTCTGCCTCCATTCCAGGTCTAACCCCTTGCCACCACTTACCTGACTCCTGCCCCTCGCCCCTCCAGGCCCTCGTTCTCAATTCATAGCAGCAAATATGATTAACTTCTTGCTACCAGATTGGCAAACTACAGAATCCTGTTGAATCAAAGTTTGTAGTCCAGCCCATATGAGGGTAGTTGATGTGTAATTAGCACAAACTGCTGTCTCAAACATGACAGGATCCAGGGTGGTTGGGCAGCTCTCCTCAGGACTCTTCTCCTGGTCCTGATTTGGGATTTGGGTCTTTTCCATCATGATGCTACACTGGGAAGAGGAGGGGAATAGGAATTGTGCAGGGGGATTATGACCGGCCCTGGAAGTGGGCTCCTATCCCAGTAGCCAGGACTTGGTGTCTTGGTCCCATGTAATTACCAAGGAGGCTATGGAATGTTGCCTTCCTGTGTCCCAGGAAGAGGAAACACACTCGCCAGGCTCTCTGATGCCTGCAGTCAGCTGCATTTAGCAGGCCTGTCAGGAGAGGTGTATTAACCAGAATCAGGGTGCTCTGTCTATCCTTGTTTTGCCTAAGCAAAGGGATGCTTTTGTGGTCTTGCCACCCAGGCCTGGCCATAGTGAGCAAGTCCACAACAAACCTTTCCCACTGGTTCAGCTGTTCACCTGGAGTGGCCAAACATCTCTTGTTCTTTTCCGTTTAGCCCTCAATCTGATTGGTCCTCGAGCGGTGGATGTGCTGTCCGAGTTGTCCTATGCCCCTATGACTTCAGAACACTTCCCAAGTCTGTTTTGCAAGGTGGGTGAGAGTCAAGTTCTAGTTTTTAAGTGGGTGGGGAATCTTTCTTTTGTAGAGATGGCAATTACATGTTCTTACTATGACATTAACACACACAGAGCATGTTCCGATTTTTATTAAGCAGACAAAATGACAAAATAAATTCATTTCTTTATTTTTCACCCTTCAAGGTCTCCTTGCTTAATAAGCATTAGGATATCTTTGAAGTGGATTTAATGTCTTTGAATATCAGTTCTATATATTTGTTTTCTTAGATTAAAATCCTAAATTATAGGATTATGACACTGATGCCCCAAAAATGCCAGTCAAGGTTAGGTCCCTTTTTTCCATGCAGTATTTCCTCTTTTTCCTTACACAGAATAACTTCTGTGTATGTGGCATCTTCAGGTTAAGAAATGATTTAGGTAAGTCTCTTAACAACTTACATAATTTTCTTTCTTATGTTGGCAGCAATAGTGGAGTAAAACAATTGTAACTGAACAAAAGAAATGGTAATTGAATACTCTCTAGCAAGTGGCCGATTAGAGGTCCTAACGGACAGACGTCAGTCACCAAGCACCTTGGGGACAGTTACTGATGGAGGCTCTTTGAAGTTCAAACCAAAGTTGGGATCTACCTACTAACTGATTGTAGTTTTCCTTTTTCTACACGGCAGAGTGAGGGCAACAGAAAACTCACTGTTGGCCATTAGCAGGCTCCTTCACAGCACTTTCTGTGCCTCTTGAAGGAGTGATCCATATATGTGCATCTAGAGAACCACGTGGTGTTGGGCTTCTTGTGGAAATGTGCTTTAATGCCACCTGGGACTTAGCACTTTCCTTTATAGGTACAGAGATGGAATCAGAGCCCGTTAGGTAACTGAGTTGCTGTGAACATGTTCTGAACTTGAGAAGCCTGGTCTCTGACCCCAGGGTAGCAGTGAACCGCGTTCGGTGGGTATCAGGCATCTTTTGTGGGCACGTGCCCAGGACTTGCCTGCCGAGTGCCCCAGAGAAGACATTTGTCTGGTCCTCATTGCTCATGACACCCTTGACTAAAAAATCTTCAGCAGGACTTTGCAAAAGAAATATTTCATGCTTATCAAAGACTGCCTCTACTTCCCACCAGTAGCTTAGCTAGCACGCCTGAAATGGTGATATTCATGAGAGGAGATATGGTAAAGGCTGTGCTGTATTCCTAAGGACCTCAAAACCTGGAAACAAACCATTTTGAGGATGAAATTCTTTCACTCGTGTCTCTCCTTTAGGGTCAAAGGGGTTTACCTCAGGCATCCATTCCTTTAACAAACACTTGAGTGCCCACTTCCCCTGAGGCATGATGGTGCTGACTATGTCCATGTCCCTTTGTTTCCACAGGAGATGAGCGTGGGCTATGCCAACGGGATCCGGGTGATGAGCATGACTCACACAGGAGAGCCGGGCTTCATGCTGTATATCCCCATAGAGGTGAGACGCACAGATGGAAGGTGTGCGGGCTGTCCCACACCTGCCGAGCACATCTGATTGGGCCTTAGTAATTGAGTAGGTTGCCTTAAAGAGATTTTAACATTTTATACTACGTTATTTACTGTTTTTGAATAGGTAACACATTCACATGATTTAAAAATAAATCCCAAAGTATTCAGTGCCACCTGACCAGTTCCTACCAACCACCACCAATGATGTTAGTTCTTTGTATGTCATGTCAGACATTTTTGTGTGTATGAAAGCAAGTTCAAAGACATATTCTTAACTCCCTTTTTAGAAACAAACAGAAGCATACTGCTATTCTTCATCTTGATTTTTTTTTTCTTAACAATTTAGAGATCTATGAGTGCCTAAAAAGAAAGAGCTTTCTCTCTTTTTTCCTTTATTTTTTTTTTTTTTAAGATTTTATTGGGAATTTGGGGGAGGGGAACAGACAAGTTGCTGTCCTTTTGTTCTTCAGTCTAGTTGTATAGGACGTCGCTTCACCTGTCCACGTTGGTATTATCATTGTGCTCTTCCCAGGTGAGGCAGATCTGTCGCCGGCCTCTGGATGGCCGCTCACAGCGGCTCTTGGCAGCTCACACCTGCTGCCAGCCGCTCAGCTGGCTGCCGGCCATACACGGTAGCTTATGGCAGCCCACTACAGCAGGGGCTGCAGCCTAGGCCGTCGCCGGCAACTCACAGCAGCCCAGCTCCAGGTCGAGCTGTTGTTCACCATCTTAGCTGTAGAGGGCAGTGTCACTGGCTCCATGTGGGATCCAAACCAGGGCCTTACTGCTCAGAGCTGGCGTCCCAAGCCAGCTCTCAACCAACGTGCCACTCGGCTGGCCCGTCCTTTATTTTTTAATAGTGGTGTATAATTCCATCATATAGTTGAATCATAATTTATTTAACCAGTCTGGTACTAATACACATTTATGGTGTTTCTATTCCTTTGTAATGATAAAAAGCTGCAGCGTAAAGTGTCTTTTTTTTTTTTACTGCATGTACCAGCACAGGGAGTTGTCAGACTTTAGTCTGAGAAGTACAAAATCGTTTGTCAGTGGTTTTAATTTCCCTTGTGTTTGAGACTGAGCTACTTTCAAAACCCATCTCCCTCCAAGTGAAATACCATGGACAGGACCTGCAGCCTGCCTACCTGCTCTCCACCCATTCTCTTCTGATCTCAGCAGACATGTCTTCTCTGCCTCTCTCACCCCCTGCCAGTCTTTGAACATGCCAGCCTGCTTCTGCCTCAGGGCTTTACTTTTGCTCTTCTCCTCCCCTGGTGTGTCCTCTCAGATAGCTGCACCCCAGATCACAGCCATACCTGCTTCAGGTCTTATTCACACATCACTTTCTTGATGAACCCCACCCCCAGTTCTCCCTATTGCCCTTTCTTGGTTTTTCTCCATAGTGCTTACCACCTGTCTAATAAAATACTTTTTTTTTTTTTTAAGATTTTTATTGGGGAATTGGAGGGAGGGGAACAGTGCTGGGGAATTGGGGGAAGGGGAACAGACAAGTTGCTGTCGTTTTGTTCTTCAGTCTAGTTTGTGGAGGACGTTGCTTCACTGGCCCAAGTTGGCACCATCATTGTGCTCTTCCAGGTGAGGCAGATCAGTCGCCAGCTTCTGGACGGCCGCTCACTGCAGCTGCTGGCTACATACGGTAGCCTATGGCAACCCACTGCCACAGGGGCTGCAGCCTACGCCGTTGACTCATGGCATCCCAGCTCCAGGTTGAGCTGTTGTTCATGTCACTGGCCCTCATATGTGGGATCCGAACCGGGGCCCTCTGGCGTCCCAAGCTAGTTCTTAACCATCGTGCCACTCGGCTGGCCCTAAAATACATTTTATTTTGTTCAACAGACTACCCCTGTGTAAATGTTAAGTTCCCTGAGGACCAGGGATATTAGTCTGTTTTAACTTTTATATCCCCGGCACCTGGAGAAGTACTTGGCACATAGTACATACTTAATACATGTTGCATGAATGAGTTCTGGTCATATCCTTGGTCTGTTTGCACTGAATAATTGGTTTTTTTGCCAATTTGTAGACATTCTCTGAATCAGACAGTCCTTACTGTTGAGTTGTAAATTTTTTTCCAGTTTGCCATTTGTCTTTTGATTTGTTGTTTTTTGCCCTGTAGAAGGATTTTTAAATTTTACTTTTTATTATGGAAAATGTTTCCTGTGTTGCAGAAATTAAAAAAAATGTTTTATGTAGTTAAAAAGTTTTTTGTGGCTTCTAGAGTTTGCTACAGAGAAGAAGGCTTCCCCATTCCAGGGCTATAAAATTTTGTTTTCTTCTGATGCTTTTATAGTTTGTGTTATTTATGGGGGTTTTTTGCTTTTTAGTACTTAAATGTTCCATCCTTTCACAGTACCTCTTGGTGTACTTTATGAGATATGGATCAAATTATTCCACATGGATAATCAATTGATTTGAGATTCTACCTTTATCAGATACAAAATTCCTATATGTATTTGGATTTATTTCTGGACTGTTTTACTCTGTTCTGTTGGTTTATCTATTTATGGTCTAGGATCACACTTAATTATTGAATCTTTATTATATATTTTAACATGTACAAGTACTTTTTCTTCCTCATAGCTTGGAAAACTGGAAAAAAACAATTCCTGTTTCCTTATTTTCCCTTGTAAACTCTATAATCATGTAGTTAAAACAACACCCTATTTTTTGGGATTGTTATATTTATAAATTAGGGAGAATTGACATTCTTATGTGTTGAATATCATAAAGTATGCCTTTTATTTTTCAAGTTTTCATGGTGACTTTCAGATGTATTTTGAAGTTTTCTTCACATAGATGTTCTACATTTCTTAAGTTTATTTGAATAATACTTTGTTGTTGCTATTGTGAATGGGAAGGGTGTCTTCTGTTCTCTTCTAGGTAATTATGATTTATGAAAGCTTTTTTCTGTATATTAATTCTTTAATTCCTTACTAAATTATTGTATTTTTAGTTGATTCTCTGTAATTTCCAGGGTTCACTCTTACCATATACAAACAGTAAATTTTTCTTCTCCACATTTTTATTCCTACAGTTTCTTTCCCTGCCCAGTTGTGACAGGCATTAGTCATATTACTCATAGTCTTAGGCTTTCTTTTAATTATTGAATGAAGCATGTATTTATCAGCCCATGAAACTCTGCCTTTCCACACTCAGAAATATAATATTAAGATAGAGTATTCATGATTTAAGAAGAGTTGATACAAATGTAGCTGCTATGTTCTGCCTGTACAGACAGATGTTCTGCCTGTACAGACAGACAAATTCTGAAGTGCCCTACGGTCATGCAGGCGTTACCACCTGAGTGCCCATGTCGTTGATTGGTCAGACCCCATCAGGAGGGAAGGCTCTGTGGCTTCTAGCAGCTTCATTGCTTGGAAGCCCTTCTTTATGCCTCTGACTTTCCTGGACTGGTCCCACTCTTGTGATTTTCCATGAGTCCAGGAGGTAATCTGTGCCATGCCTGGCTTCTTTTCAAACTGGCTTTTGTCCTCAAGACGCTTATACTTGTCTCTGAGATGTCTTCTAAAACATAGTGGCAGATGGTAGATTTTTGTTTTCTTCACACTTAAGTCCCCAGCATTTAGTGAGAAAATTAGTAAATGTTAGGGATCCACTTTTCCCTTTGCTCTTCTCATTTAGCCTAAGACTATCACCTGCTTTAAGTAAATCTTTCCTCCTTTGCCTCCTCTTACCTCAAGTACAGAGTATTCAGCTTGAGACAGAAAAGTACCAAACGCACCAGACACTGGCTCTTAGTATTCTCCTCTCCCTGCCAGTCTCCTCCCCCCACCTCTACTAATCCAGGTCTTTCACACACATAACACAGGCTGTGTTATAGGCAATAGCTTTGTTCTCTTTTTCCACGTTTAGTTTTCCTGACCACAGTGGTCTGTTCAGTAGATGACTGTTCAGCTGCAGTAGTGCAATTTATAGAGAAACATACATTGACAGGATAAAGAATTATAATACCAATGAAACTCAAATAACACCAACAAATTTTCTTTTTTTTCCGTTTTATTGAGATATAATTGACATATATCACTACATAAGTTTTAAGATGTACAAAATAATGGATTACTTATATTGTGAAATGATTACTGCCGTAAGTTTAGTGTCTATCATCTCATCTCATAGATACAAAAACAAAATGCAAATTTTTTTTGCCTTGTGCTATGAGAACTCAGGATTTATTTAACTTTCATATGTATCATACAGCACTGTGAGCTATAGTTATCATGTTGTACATTACATCATTAGTACTTACCTTATAACTGGAAGTTTGTATCTTTTGACCACTTCCCTCCAATCTCCCTACCCCCTACTTCTGATAACCACAAATCTTTGAGTTTTTCTTTTTTGATTCCAGATACTACAGTATTTTGTCTTTCTCTGACTTATTTCTGGTTTTTTTTTTGTTTGTTTTTTTACAGTTTTTAAAGAAATAGTTTCTTGGGCTTTAGACTTAACAGTGTGTTGCATATTTGCTTTCAATTTGGAAAACTTTCTGTTCATTTATCTGATACTTACACGTTTTTGGAACCAAGAAAAGAACAATGTGAGAGGCCAGATATGGGACGCTGGTAGGAGAGCGCTACTTTTTGGCTCCTCTGTGACTTGTTCTGGGTCTCTTAAGATATGCCATAATCTGTGTGAAAAATCAGATGTTGTGCACGCGCATCTGGAGTGACATGTAACACGTTTCATAGCACAGGCCAGCATATAAGGGAAGGACCAGGTTGGAGAATTGGGGCAAGAGAAAGCCGGAGCTAGAACAAAGCTGGTGGAGGATGAGTGTGCTATTGAAGAAGCAGTTCTGAGATTGGTATTGGGTGGTAAGAGTGCTTTTATGAGTTATTATTCAGTAATTGCCATATTCAGTACTTAGGTCACTCTCCTAGAGACTGAAGAGAGATGGATGCTGCTTTCACAGAACTTAAGTCTAGGACTTCGGCTTGTTGAGGATGAGACATCCTGAGAATTTCATACAACCCTCTCCCCCCGTCCAGGTTAATAGTGTCAGCCATCAGGCACGCCAGACACAGTCCATGTTGAAAAATGTGTTTGCTGCTTACCAACCTTTTGTCTTTCCTAGTATGCCCTGCATGTGTACAATGAAGTGATGAGTGTTGGGCAGAAGTACGGAATCCGGAACGCTGGCTATTACGCTCTCCGTAGTCTCCGAATTGAGAAGTTTTTTGCCTTCTGGGGTCAGGATTTAAATACCCTCACCAGCCCCCTGGAATGTGGACGAGAGTCTCGGGTGAAATTAGAGAAGGTAATGTGTCCATCACTCCGCTTCCCAAGCAGGAAATCTGCATTAGAACAGGAGGAAGAGCTCATGTGGAAGCGAAAGTGTAAGCGTAGAGACCTCAATGATAGCATCAGGTGAACAGTGACAATTAGGACATCCTTAGCATGAAAAATGTATCTATGGGATAAAACATCTTAATATGCAAACAACAAACGGACAACACTTGTTTTGAACATTCTGCTCTCTTTTAGACTGAGTGCTTTCTGGGGAGTTTTTCTGAGTTGATTATGATACATTAACATGCCACAACTATTTGTACAAATTAGTCACCTTACACTCAACTACATAATTTGTTTCTTTTGAAAATAATATATGAACATGATTTTTTAAAAAAAATCATAGTTCAAGAGGATGTTCATTGAGGTCTCTTTTCCATCTCTGACCCCGCCCCCCCCCATGTCACTGCCACCTTTACCAAAGCACTTTGTCCTTTCAGCAAGCATCGGTGGTGCGAACAGATGAGTATGTAATTCCTTTGCCACTTGTTTTAACCTGCATGGTTGGATACCACACACTTGCTATATTGTTCCTTGTTTTTTTTACTTCATATTAGTATAGTAAATCTATAGTATCCTTGAACAATTATAAAAAATATATAATTATATTGGTTTGTCAGAAAAGTCATGACGTATTTTTTCTATGTTTTTTGTTGCAAAAATGCGTCATGACTTTTCCAACAACCCAATATTTCCAAAAATACTCATTTTGGAAAATATGGAAAAATATGAATGATTTCAATTTTCTTTTTTATAATAGATATATTCATCCTGCTCTTGTTTTGTACATATGCATATGTATATATGCATTGACTTTTTGTTGGGATTATATAAAAACATTGTTTTTCTAAAAATTCTAGCAAGTATTTTTGAGTAGTAATTTTTCATCTTAAATATTTTTTTTCTGTGTGGTCTTTTGATGGAAATCTGTGTTTATAGAACAAAAAAGAAAAATGGGTACCTGTGGAGTTAGTCTCTGAAGGTGTCAATTTCTCCAAAGCCTGCAGGGGTGTGGGGAAGAGCGCTGCACTCACTGTAGTGACACTGGAGGACCTGTCCCAGAATGCTGAGAGCCAGAGAGGAGACGCCATCTGAGTGTTGCCTTTCTTTCCTAGGGGATGGATTTCATTGGTCGAGATGCCCTGCTGCAGCAGAAGCAGAACGGGGTGTATAAACGCCTCACTATGTTCATCCTGGATGACCATGACACAGACCTGGACCTCTGGCCTTGGTGGGGAGAGCCCATTTACCGAAACGGGCAGTACGTTGGCAAGACCACCAGCAGTGCCTATAGCTACACCATGGAACGCCACGTTTGCCTGGGCTTCGTACACAATTTCTCTGAGGACACTGGAGAAGAGCAGGTGGTTACCCCAGATTACATCAACCGGGGAGAGTATGAGATTGACATCGCCGGACACCGGTTCCAGGCCAAGGCCAAGCTCTACCCGGTCACCTCTCTCTACACCCATAAGCGCCGAAAGGAAGATGTAGAGCTAAGTGACTTGCATGGGAAGTAATACCAGGCATCTTATCATCCCCATCTTATCTTAAGAGCTTCTCTCCTGCTGATCCTGTCCCTCCTGACTTATCTCCTGGATGTAATTTTAAACTTTGCCTTCTTTTAAACCTTTTGCTTTGCAACCTCTCTTGTCCTTCCATCTTCTCCTCCTCCCTTTTGCACTTCCCCTTCTGCTAATACTTACTCTGGGCTGTTCATCTTGTCCTGCCACCCCTCTCAGATTCCCATGGTGACAGGAACATGCTCCTCTTGTGGAAGTGGGTTATGGTGACAGTCTGATTTCAAATGCTGGGTCTTGAAGTAAGGGAAGCTGGTGGTGTGCAGGCCTTAGGGCAGGAGTCGGTCTCTGTGGGGCTGTCTTCTCGGAGAAACCTGTTCATTTCGGTGGGTTGCTGTATGTCTGATGCAGAGCAGCGGGACAGTTTGTGCCTTTCAGCCAGGCAGCCCCTTCTCCTGTCTCACTGCGCTGCGGTTGGCACCCTGTTACCTCTAGCAAAACGATGACCATCTACCTCACTGATGGGAGGCATTATGCGGACGTTGTCTGGAGCAGAGATAAATCGTTAACCTGGACCACCCCCAGCCTTCCTGCCAAGCCAGTTATCAGACCATAGGGCCAGGGCTACCTGCCTCTATTTTTTCTTCATCTCTTTTTAATCTCGATAATGAGGGGTTTTGTTTAGCAGAGTAAATAAGTAGGCCACAGTATTTGAAAGGGAAAAACCATGTTGCCTTTTGCGTTGCTTTTCCCAACTGAAAGGGTCTGACCTCAGAAAGTACCAACACCAAACAATGCGGGGTTTTGTATTAAAACAGTGCTGCTTTTCTTCTATCAAGTCAGAGTTCAATCATCCCATCTTGATTGTCCTCATCAGTTCAGCCTCACCTGTCCCTTCAGCAGGAGGCCCACTAGCTCAGCAAACGTTTCTCCTGCTTTAGAAAAGGGAGCGAGTGAACTGTGCTGGCCATGAGTTCAAGAGACCTACTGGAATCCCATGCTGCCGCCTCTGGCACAGGACAGACACAGAGAATTCAGTGTGGAGGGTGCATGTGACATGAGCCTAGCAGACTGCTTTCCATCCTTTCTTTCCCCATTGAGCTCTCTCTCCATAGTATCCTCTGGAGTAGAAAACTTGGCGTGCCCCACGAGGGCTCTGCACAATTAAGTAGTGTTTCTATTTTCTAAGGGTGAAACTCAGATATCCCAGACTGTGCCATCTTAACGTTTAATTTTCCCTTGACATAAGCTGCCCTAACCTGTTGTTAGAGATTTTAACTTGGTATCTCAGAAGCATTAGCTCTGATAGGTCTATAAATCTCACTTTATTAGAGCAGCTTAAAATTCTCAGGTGTCTGCCTGCTGTGGCATTTCCGTTTACCCACTGATCTGACTGGCTTGTTTTGTTCCAGATATTTCTTGCCATTTATCCAGCCAGACCACACCTACTTGATTGTTGACTTCAGTGTCTACCTTTTTAGGAGGTCTTAATTTATTAAGGGATCATGTGATTAGAACTGCTTGGGGGCTCTGCTATTTTGGTGCAGATGTGTACTTATTATAACTAGCTGACAGAACTTGCTCTTGGGCACAGAGGAGGGAGGTGACGTGCTGTGCCCAGCACTGTGAAGGACTCAGGCGAGCAGAGAGCAGGCACTTGGCCAATGCAGATATTACCAGCAGACAGCTGACTGACCCAAGATGGAAACAGATGATTTAGAGATAAGGGTATCCGTGCGCTGCACCATTCCAAAGTCATCTGTGTACATGAAATCTAGTTGGGATCGAATCCAAAAGAAATTGTAGAGTTATAATGTCATCTTGTCCACAGGTAGGGGTCATACTCCTGACTGTGGCAAGATGGTACTCTTCTGGAGCTTCACTTGTTTACTGGGTGTCCTGAAGCACGTATACTTACCTTTTGACATTTTAAAGTCCATCCCTGAAGTCTGGGCTCTGACAACCCCACAGTTTTGTTTGGTCGTAAATCTGAAGGGGGTGACTCCACCTCTAGCAAAATTGACAATCAAAACATCTCATCTTTGTGTCATTTCCGTCCCGTGGGCAGTGGGGCCACATATTTGCCTTGTGTGACACTTCACCTCTCGCTAGAGATTCGTGAGGTTCTGGGCTCTTCTTGTAATTGGGTGGCTAGACTTTAGTTTTATTTAGGTGGTTGGTCCCTTTCTCTCTGATATGATCTGTCACCACCTTTGTGTTCTCTTGGGAGAGGGGCTCTGTACACTTCTAGCGTGTCAGCACATTCAATTGAAGAACCTTGAACCTAGAAGCATAAAGTACAAGTACGTTAGCCTCAAAGAGATGAAGGCCAGGGCTGCAAGCTTCCTGTGGGCCTTGTCCTCCTTGCAAATACTGCCTGAGCCCCCAATCACTCACGCCACATGTAAGTCCTGTTGCCTGGCACTGCCGTGGTTATCTGACACTGAAGCTTGCATCAGAGAGATTTCCTGTCCATGATAATGTCACTGAAGTCAGAGAAGCTCTAATTCAGAAAGTTTTAAGAGCAAAAAGGGACAAAAGCTACCTGCTTGGATAGTCTGATGTCCTTTCACTTGTGTTGCAGTCGCCTTCACTGCACGGGTTGGACATGCTCCAGCAGAGAAGTGAACACTACATATCTAGAGTTCTTCTGGGGAGTCCCGGTAACCCCAGATGTGAGCTGCCATTCAGGCTAGGGATCCAAAGACCATTTGGCCCAGTGGTTAACGCAGTTTCACTTTGGCCCCAAGATCCCATTTCTGCAGGAGGCGAGCACAGTCACTTTGATTCTCATGAAGAGGAGGTGTGAGGTCCTTGGATTCTATCTCCTTGTACAGAACAAGAGTTTTACCTGCTTCCCTTCTTTCTTGGGCTGTTTCCAAGAAAGTGACTAAAATGTAAAAAGCGCTTCAGTCTTCTCCATTACCAGCCTGCCTTTGCAGTGTTAACTTGTCCCCCGGCCTGACCACCTATGTGACAGGAACGATAGCAGCTTTCTAAAAGTGGGTTTGCGTCACTGAAGAGATGACTCACCGCCTGGATTTGGGGCTATAACTTCAGGACACATCTGCTGGCCTCTGAGTGACCCTCCACCATCCTTTCAGAAGCTGAGGCAGACAAAAGGGAATGTTCTATGGCCTGGGGTCTTGGTTCTGACCCTAGAAGAACAACTGCACTGGCTTGCTGTCAGCGGTAAGCTCCAAGCTTCATTTTTAGATCTCTGTTGCTTCTTGACCAGTATTCAGCAAGGATCCTCTTGAGTATCTAAGATAGATGTTTGGTCAGTAGTACTTAATACTGAAAAATAACCTTTTGTTTTCATTTACTTTCTACACGCCTCACCTCCCCCCTCCCCCCATCCCTTATAAACTTTGATAAAAGCAGCACTTTATCAACATGATATAGGGGAAATTTTCATGAGTAAAGCATTTTTATCTCACACACGTCGTCTGCAGACACATGGATTCAGGAGAAACACAGCTGAGGGGAAGAAATGGGAGCTGAAGTGTTTGGGCATTAACCACGTTGTCCAGCAGTGAGCTGTGAATGAGCGGTGGGCCTGCTGTCGGCGCCTCCCCTACTGCCTCCACTTCCAGGTGCTCAGTCGTAAGGCTCCTTCACTGTCAGGATGGGGCTCACGTCTGCAGTCCCTCATCACTACCAATGCACTGTTTTTCAAGAGGACTGAGTATTTTTGTATGTCTTTGCCTTTGTCCATTAAACACTAGAGTTGTTCCTTATATGATATCATTCTTGACTTCTCTGAGTAGAGTGTTGGCATTCCTTGGAGAATTATACATTTCTCATGGGCTATTTTTCTCATGGTATTTTTATGCTTTGCAAACCTTCTGCCATCTCCTTTTACTGTCTCTAAAGGACAGAAACTACAAGAGGTGAGGAGGATATTTTCAGCATCTGTTTCAAAAGATGTAAGCCAGGAATTCCCTTGCACACTGGAGCTCAGAGTACCTCTTTTCTCCACGCCAGGTTCTCGTGCCTTACACTCCAGAATGTCACATGGTGGGTGGAGAGAGGAAGGACGAAAAAGAAAGTAACTCCATTTCAGTGTGAGGGTTCCATCACCCCGCATAGCCTCTCCTTCCCCAGGACAGATGGGTGTGAGGTAGAAAGCTCCCGCAGCTCGTTTCAGTGAAGGGCTTTCTAGCAGCACAGTTCACACTTTACTCTCTGGTCAACTCTTGGGATATATCACAGAGCCACTGTAATTACCACTGTAATTATTGTAAAGTGCTGTATAGCTCATTATTTGCATTTGTAAATGTGCAGTTCTGTTCGGCCCCTTTCTTTTTCTGTGTCGAGTTAGTATGTGGTCCTGAAAATGTTCAAGCACTTGAGTAAATGGGATCTTTTCTCAAGAGCCCTGGTGGCTTTAGGCACACAGGGTGACTGAGCGTTTCTGTCCTCTGTGAACACGGTATTAATATTGTGCACTGTGTTTCTATCAAGGCAGATTTCAATTAAGATTTTCTGTTCATGTTACTAGGTTTGTCAATGAATAAACAGACATTTTAATTACTCTTGCTGGGACTGCTTGTGAAATATTCTTAATCTGTATAACTCAGTATATGTATTTGCCATCACAAAAGATAAACATGATACATAAACCTGTGTACTGCTGTGTTACCAAGTGTGAAACTGAGGTTGAGTACATAGAGCATTATGCAGGGGTGGCCTGGCTGGAGAGAGAGTGTCTCCATTCCTCCTCCTGAGGTTATCATCACTGCCACTGGGTTTGACATCCTGCCTTACAACTGACTTCACAGTAAGAACCTGGGACTTGACTTATTACTGACGTACCTGTGAGCCCATGTCAGTGAGGGAAATAGGCGTATGTGCATTCTGGGTCACACCTGTAGGGGAAGAAGGACATTTTCTGAGAGAAG
>NW_017731452.1:3796085-3799556 GCF_001890085.2 Hipposideros armiger | reverse complement strand
CAGACAGATCTGTGTTTGAAAAGCTCCCCCGTGTCTCATTAGCTGCTTGACTTTGAGCAAGGTTTTCCATCTCTGTATTTTGGGCTACTTATATGGATCATAGGCTAAGAACACCTACCTCAAATGGTTGCTACAAAGACTAAATCAGATGATACAGGGAAAACATGGCAACTGGCATCTAAGAAGCACTTAGTAAGTGGCAATTTGTAATCCCCTATGATATTGGAACTCTCTGAGACCAGGGACTGATTGATTATAACTTGATCATGGTTTTCCTAGCATTCAGCGTAGGCATCTCGGAAATATAAGTTGATGAATGAATGAAATCTGAGGTACCCACTGACCCGACTAACCCGGTTACCTCCACCCTGGTGACTCCCTATGACTTTGCCTCACTCCACTTGTGTGCCTGTCCTGAGCTTTTCCCAGCAGCTTTTACATGGATGTGGTCTGCCTCGGCTTACTCTGAGGACTTTCCTAAAATCTCTCAAGGTCCACAAACCCCAAACAAGAGGCAGCTGGCTCAGGCATGTCCTATATTGGCATGTCCTATACCCCTGGGTAAGCAGCCCCAAGCCAGGCACAAGTGGTGACCAGTCTCAACTTGCATTGTAACTCTTATCAGGTAACCCCAAGCATGGCATAAGCTGTGGCCAGTGTTGGCTTGGAATGTGGCTTCAACTAAATAGCTACAACCTGGCACAAGTGGTGGCTGGCCTCATCTCACATCCTGGTGCCCATCAAAGGGTCCCAAGACAGGCACCAGTGGCAGCCGGTCTCTATTCATAGCATAGCATCTCCCAAGTGCCTCAAAGCTGAAAACAAGCCCCAAACAACTGCAGATCACTATATAACTCCAACCAGGTGGCCCATGTTGGGCACACACAGTGGCTGACCTTGACCTTCACTGGACCCCTCCCAAGAAACTCGAGAATTAACATACCTGGTGGCAGGTTTCAAAGCACACCAGAGGACCACCTAACCAGCTCCACAAATGAGACATCCGAAGAGCAGACTCGGCTGGCATGAGTGACTCCCGCTACGTGGTGTCACCCCCTACACAACAGCTTGTCTGCTGTAGTCATTTATAGCCAGTCAGCCTGAGGGTCAATACCACCCACTGACATGCCAACAGCAATGAAGGCTGAACTATAAGAGCAGTGCACATATAACCCACATGAGGGACACTCCTGGAGCAGCCGGCTCAGGAGACCATGGAAACTGTACCACAGGGCCTCACAGTACACCTATTACATAAGGTCACTCTGCCAAGACTGGGAGACATAGCAGATCTACCTAATATAGAGAAACAAACACAGGGAGTCAGCCTAAATGAGGAGACAAAGAAACATGTCCCAGATAAAAGAACAGGACAAAACTCCAGAAAAAGAACTAAATGAAATGGAGAGAAGCGATCTATTGGATACAGAATTCAAAACACTGGTTATAAGGATGCTCAATGAACTCAGA
The DNA here is from genome assembly GCF_001890085.2 of Hipposideros armiger. Lineage (NCBI taxonomy): Eukaryota > Metazoa > Chordata > Mammalia > Chiroptera > Hipposideridae > Hipposideros > Hipposideros armiger. Next base: position 3,798,086 of record NW_017731452.1, on the reverse strand, counting down.
GGAAGAAGAGATAAACTCAGTGTGAACATCAACAAAGAGATAGAAACCATAAAAAAGAACCAATCAGAAATGAAAAATAACTGAAATGAAAACTACATTAGAGTGACTAAAAGTCAGATTAGATAAAGCAGATGTTTGAATAGCAATCTAGAATACAAGGTAGTAGAAAACAATCACAGCAAAGAGAAAAAAAGTATTTTAAAAAATGAGGACAGTTTAAGGGACCTCTGGAACAACATCAACTGTANCTGATCGCACTAGGTGATCACTTACACACACAAATCACATTTCTGCAGGACAATAAGTATCATAAGTTAGAGCAGGAAGAGTACAGGCCACGGCCAGGGCAGAGAGATCACACAGAAAGCAGGACTTAAGCTGAGCCTTACAGGAGTAAAACTGGACAAAGAGAGACAGGAAGCACACACGATAAAGTGACAGACAAGTCTGACGGTGTGTGCTTGTGGGTGACAGTAAGGGACCTGGCTTGGAGGCCACAGTCTCAATGAGTGCTGGTCGCAGGAACTGACGTAAGGTGGATTCAGACCATGGAAGACTCTGGAAACTTGGTCTGACTTGATCCAGTATACCATAATAAATTTCTACCGGCTGTTAGGGCTGGGCTAGTGGCTCAGTTGGTTAAGACCTCACTCAAGAGTGCGAGCTCTGAGCAACAGGGTCACCAGTTCGATTCACGGCCCGAGCGGAGCTGCCGCTGAGCTGCCAACAGGTGGCAGGATGGCTCGGCTAAAATCAAAAACAGAAAACAAAACAATAAAAATTACTACCAGCTGAATGTGACAAACGCAGGGTTTGAACAAAATTAATCTAACAGCAAAACGGGACTGTCCGAGTTGTAAGAAATGGAAGAAAGACCTGCTGGCGGACTAGCACTGATTAAAGGAAAGGAAGATGAGGACTTAGGGCGCGGGTGGTGGCAGACAAGTGCTCATCAGAGCAGCGCGTGGCTACTAAACCCAGCACCACCCCCACTACCAGTCTCAGCACCAATTGGCTCCCATCAGCGCAAATCGTCTAAGGCTGAGGTCTTGACACTCATCCATCAGAGAGGACCCACAGAACTGAGACCACTGCAGACACACACACTGTGTCCCAGCGGAAACCCCATCTAACTGGGCACTAATTACTTTGGGCACCTTCGGATTGCCACCATGCCTCTGATCCTTGGCCCTGTGAAACTCCTTCTCTAAGATAGAAACTTCTCTAGACAGTTAGCCTTCCTGTAACTTCATCTCCATATGACCAACTTCTCTCCTCTGATCCACCCCACACACACACACACCGGCTTTCCTCCCCTCCAAACCTCTCCACCGTGCCCTCTAGAACATCCTTTCCAAACAGAAACACCCACCCTTCACTAATGGTCTCTTCACCTTCTGTCTCCAGGAAAATGCAGCTCTTCTGAGGGAACTGCCACTGCCACAGGGCAGCCCCATTCCGCTGACCTCACCATCACCAGGTAAAGTCAGCATGCTCCTCACTTCCATACCATCACCCCTTGGTCATGCTTGGAAAACACCCTGTTCCTTTGTGGCTCACGGCAGCAGGCACTTCCCTACCAGCTCCAGGCTACTGCGCGTTAAGCCACAGCACATCTCTGTCCACACAGGGGTTCGAACCCATGACACTGCTCCTCTGCCACCCTTTGACCCCTCCTCCTTCCTTCTTTCATTCTAAGCAGATAACCTGTCTGATCTCGTTCCCAAAACTCCACCTATAAACCACCATGCAACTGCAACCACGTCTTCCTTCTTTCATATAGTCAAATATTAATCCTTCCCAGGGCTGTGGTCCTTCCCTTGAACCTAGCTCCATGAAACGCCCTCTCTCGTTCATGGACCTTCAATGTTTCCCCTCCTTCTCAGCATTTTAATATGCTCAGGTCCTAGGGCTGGCCAAGTGGCTCAGTTGGTTAAGAGCTTGCTCAAGAGTGCGAGCTCTGAGCAACAGGGTTGCCGGTTCGATTCCTGGCCTGAGCTG
>NW_017731452.1:3791869-3792895 GCF_001890085.2 Hipposideros armiger | reverse complement strand
CCTTCCTACCATGACGGATGGCCGACCCCACAGAAATCCTGAGCTTTACACCTGCACATCCAGCAGAACAATGGCCATCTCTACTTGGAGTCCCGTAGGTCAAACTGAGCAGCACATGCAAAAGGTAAACCTACCTTCCTCAATCTCCCAATCTGCTCCATTTCCTGTGTCCCCCAAGTGACACCATATACTAGAATCCTGGGTGTGATCCTGGATTCCCCCCTTTCTCTCATCTCCTCTTTCCAGTCAATTATGAAGTTCTAACAATTCTACATTCGAATTTACCCTGAGGCTGATCATCATCTCTCCATCTCCACTGCCATTACCTGAGTACAGGCAGACATCCTTTCCTACTCAGATGACTGCAGAAACTCCTTGACAGGACTTCCAGCCTCGAATCTGCACACCATTCTCCCCAAACCCTCAATCTTTACTCAGATGCCGAAGAAGTCTTCTAAAATGAAAATCCTATTTCAGGCCCCTGCTTAAAACCCTTCAATGACTTTCTGATGCCTTCAAGAAAAAGTCAAACTCCTTAATATAATCTGCAAGATCCTTCACTATCTGGCTCATTTCTTATCTCTGGGTTCATTTCTCTTCTCTCACACTCTAATCAAGCCCAGATTGAACCAACTGTAATTCCTCAAATATGTCAGGCATGAGCTGTCTCTTTCACCTCCAGGATTTGTGTATACTCTTCCTCCTGACATAGTTGCTGTCACCCTTCCCCAAATAAAGATAATCTGCTCAGCTCTCAGCCTATTTGACATCTTACCTGAACCCTGTCCCTGAACACTTGGTTAGGTGACTCTTCTATGTTGTCCCATAACATGCTGTACTCTTCCTGGCCCAGAGTCTGCCACACTGTGTAACGTTTGGTTTGCAATCAGGGAAGCAACACACCAGCCCAGTGAGGATATGGGCTTTAGCGACAGACAGATCTGTGTTTGAAAAGCTCCCCCGTGTCTCATTAGCTGCTTGACTTTGAGCAAGGTTTTCCATCTCTGTATTTTGGGCTACTTATAT
>NW_017731452.1:3704086-3790029 GCF_001890085.2 Hipposideros armiger | reverse complement strand
ATCCCACATATGAGGGCCAGTGACACTGCCCTCCACAGCTAAGATGCTGAACAACAGCTCAACCGGGAGCTGGGCTGCCGTGGGTCACCGGCGACGGTGTGGGCAGCAGTCCCCTGCTGCAGTGGGTTGCCATAAGCTACCGTGTGTAGCCGCCAGCCAGTGTGAGTGGCCAGCAGCTGCCGTGAGTGGTTGTCCAGAAGCCGGTGACTGATCTGCCTCGCCCGGGAAGAGCGCAATGATAGTGCCAGCTTTGGCCAATGAAGCAACATCCTCCACAACTAGAATGAAGAACAAAACAACAGCAACTTGTCTGTTCCCCTTCCCCCAATTCCCCAATAAAATCTTAAAAAAAAAAAAAGATTCTACACCATGATCAAGTGGGATTTATTCCCAGATGCAAGGCTGGTTCTATGTCCACAAGTCAATTAACATGATACACCATGTAAACAAAATGAGAGATTAAAATCATATGATATCAACAGATGCAGAAAAGCATTTGACACAATCCAACACCCATTTATAATATAAACTCTCAGCAGAATGGGGATAGTGGGAACATATCTCAACATCATAAAGGTTATATATGGCAAATCTATAGCTTACATCATACTCAAGGGTGAAAAGCTGAAAGCTTTTTTTAAAAAATCAGGAACAAGACAAGGATGTCCACATAATCAACACTGTTGGAATAGATCTAGCTAAAGACAAAAAATAAAAGGCATCCAAACTGGAAAGGAAAAAGTAAAACTGTCATTATTTGCAGATCATATACTATGCTTTATAGAAAAACTGCAAGATTCCACCAAAAAAACTATTAGAATAAATTAATTCAGTAAAGCAGAATACAAAATTAACATTGAGAAATCAGCTGCAATTTTATACACGAATAACGAACTATCAGAAAGAAAAATTAAGAAAACAATCCACTTACAATTACATCAAAATAATAAAATTCCTAGGAATAAATTTAATCAAGGAGGTAAAAGACCTGTACTAAGAAAACTGTAAGACAATGAAAAAAGAAACTGAAGAAGATACAAACATATGGAAGCATATACAGTGCTCGTGGATAGGAAGAATTAACATTGTTAAAGTGTCCCTACTACCCAAAGAAATTTACAAACTCAATGGAATCCCTATCAAAATACCAAAGGCATTTTTCACAGAACTGGAACAAAGAATTCTGAAACTTATATGGAACCACAAAAGACCCCGAATAGCCACAGCAACCTTGAGAAAGAACAAAGTTGGAGGTATCACGACACCTGATATGAAACTATCCAAGGCTATATTAATCAAAACAGCATGGTACTGGCATTAAAATAGACATATAGTCCAATGGAACAAAATAGAGAGCACAGAAATAAACCCTTATGGTCAATTAATCTATAACAAAGAAGGCGAGACTATACACTGGGGTAAAGACAGTCTCTTAAATGGTGCTGGGAAAACTGGGCAGACACATGCAAAAGAATGAAACTGGATCACTTTCTTACACCCTATACAAAAATAAACTCAAAATGGATTAAAGACTTGTATGTAATGCCCGAAACCATAATATTCCCAGAAGAAAACAAAGCGAGTCAACTCTTTGACATTGCTCTTAGTAATATGTTTTTGGATATGTCTCCCCAGGCAAGTAAAACAAAAGAAAGAGTAAACAGATGGGACTACATAAAACTAAAGAGTTTTTAATTAGTTTCAGGTGTACAAAACAATGTAATAATTAAACATTTCACACCTCACAAAGTGATAACCCCCCTCCCCCAATCTATTGCCCCTCTGACACTGTATATATCTATTACAATTCCCTTGACTCTATTCCCTATGCTGTACTCCATATCCTGTTACTATATATATATTAAACTATAGTTGACAGTCAATATTATTCAGCTTCAGGTGTACAGCGCAGTGGTCAGGCATCTACACCATCCGTGAAGTGGTCTCCCTAATAAGACATGTGACCATCTGACACCCTACAAAATCTAAACATTATTAATTATATTCCCCAAACTGACTTTCATATCCCTGTGGCAATGTTGTGGTTACCAATTTATGCTGTCTAATCCCCTCCCCTTCTCCCTCATCCCCACTCCCTCCCAACTAGCAGCCATCAGTTTTTCCTCTATATCTCTGAGACTATTTCTGTTTACTTTGCTCATTTATTCAGTTCTTTAGATACCACATATAAGTGAGATCATATGGTATTTGTCTTTCTCCAACTGACTTATTTCACTTAGCATAATGTTCTCTAGGTCCATCCATATTGTTGCAAATAAAACTAAAGAGTTTTTGAACAGCAAAGGAACAATCAACTACACTAAAAGACAACCTTCTGAATGGGAGAAGATATTAGCCAATGATACATCTGATAAGGGGTTAATATCCAACATATACAAGGAACTCATAGAACTCAACATCAAAAAAACCCCAAATGATCTCATTAAAAAATGGGCAGAAACCTGAATAGAAATTTCTCCAAAGAGGACATACAGATGGCCAACAGACACATGAAAAAATGCTCAAATGCAAATTAAAACCACAATGAGATATCACCTCACACTTGTCAGAATGGCTATCACAAATAAATCAACAAACAACAAGTGCTGGTGAGGATGTGGAGAAAATCCTCATGCATTGTTGGTGGGATGTAAATTGATGCAGCCACTATGAGAAACAGTATGGGAGTTCCTCAAAAAATCCAAAACGCTAATTCAAAAAGATATATGCACCCCTATGTTCACTGCAGCATTATTTATAAGAGCCAATATACGGAAGCCACCTAAGTGTCCACTGAGATACAAATGGATAAAGACGATGTGGTACATATATATAATGGAATATCACTCAGACATAAAAAAGAATGAAATCTTGTCATTTGTGACAACATGGATAGACCTAGAGGATATTATGCTAATTAACATAAGTCAGATGGAGAAACACAAATACCATATGATTTCATTTATATGTGGTATCTAAAAATCAAAATAAATGAACAAACAAAACAGAAACTCATATACAAAGAACTGACAGTTGCCAGATGGGAGGGGACTTGGGGGGAATGGGCGAAAAAGGTGAAAAGATTAAGAAGTACAAATTTCCAGTTATGAAACCAGTCACAGGGATGTAAATACAGCATAGAGAATATAATCAATAATATTGTAATAACTATGTATGGTGTCAGATGGGTACTTGACATCTGGGTGATCAGTTCATAAGTTCTACAAGTGTCTAATCACTATGTTGTGCACCTGAAACTAATACAATAATGTCAACTGTGATTGAAAAAAAATTGTAATTAAAAAAGAAAATAAAACCAGATGAGTAAAGAACGGGTAGCTGTGAGGACAGAACCACAAGGTACATCCCCTAGCAGGAAAAAGGGAATTGCAAGGTGACAAAAGAAACACAGTAACAAGTGAATTTCAAAATGGAATAAATAATGTTAAACGCCCAAGATGTTAAGAACCAAGAAAAGGATTTCTGACCTTGTGGTCATCATGACCTTCAAACAGTCGACATGTGAAGAAAAAGAAAAAAGTATACACATATATTCAAAGTAGAGACAAACAATTAAGGAAAGGAAGGAAACGGGAGTCTATTCTAGTAAATTTGGCAGCAAAACCGAGCCAGCAGAGAAGAAACTGATGTCAAAGACAAAGAAAACACATAACCTGGTTCAAAATAAATTATAATTAAGAAAATAAAATGACTGTATAATAGTCTCTGCTAAGAAGACTAAGTTTCGCTGAACAACCCCAGTACTGGGCTCGTTATGCTCAGGTCTGCTCACACCAACAACAAGAGGACAGCTCTCCCTCTGAGCTGTTCCTCCATATATGGCACAGCGTTGTGTACAAAAGGGCTGCTGGACCCCAAGAAGACTGGGAGAGTGTAGATGGATTAAGAGAACATTTCCCGCACCTGCCTCGGCATAGGAACCACCTGGGACACCTCTTTAAAAAAAAAAAAAAATTCCCAGGCTCCCTTTCTGGAGATTCTGATCCTGTCGTATTTTTCAACAGGTGATCAGGCAAGCTTAAGAAATTATTATAAACCCCTAGCACTGAACAGTGTGCGGCGACCTGCCCCCCTCCCGAACACACACACACACACACACACACACACACACACACACACACACACACACAAGCATCGCCGCATGTCATGCTTACACGCATGGCCAAAATGGACTTGAAGGTTCCTGAATCAAATCTGAGTGTCATTCACATCAGACCCAAGGGGACAAACATGAGAAGAAAGCTCACTGCCCTAGTCTAGATTTTTCCAGGTAACTTCACTGCCGGACGCCGCAGCTGTCTCACTAGTGAGAAAAGCACAGGTGATCCGCACGTTTCGACGCGGGAAAACAATTCCACCTGCAGAGGAGGAAGAGCGGGCTAGACAAGCCTCATCTGGACTGCGGGGGAGTGCAAGCCCAGGTGGGGAGCCAGAAGCTAGGTCACCCCGGCCGCCCGGGGCGTCCGAGCTGAGAGGCGGACGCCTGGAAGACCCGGTGCGCGGCAGCTCGGCACGAGTATTCCCGAGGCCCGCCAACCTCCACCGGACAGGACACAGCCGCCGAGGGGGAGGGAGACCAAGCGGAACCACTCTCGGCCCGGACCGCCTGAGTCCTGGCGCCAGGACGCGCCCTCCGGGACAACCCGGCCGACCCCACGGGAAACGACGGGCTGCCGGGACCACCCCTCAGCGAGACCGAAGTGGAATGAGGGAAAGCTGGGGGTCCCGGGGCGCTAAGGCCCGCGCGGACCGGAGGCCACCGCGGCCCCGCAGCTGTCTCCTTACCTCATGGGATCCCCCGGGCTCCGCGCTCGGCACTACCCAGGAGAAGCTGGGCAGCCGCCACCACAGTTGCCAGGGTTGCCGGGGGGCCGGAAGGGGGAGGCCACAGGAAAGGGGAGGGGACGGGGCGGAGAGAGTAAAGAGTTCCTGAGAAGCCGGAAACCGCGACCTTCCGCGCTTTACGGCCCCCGAGCAGGCGTACGCCGGCTCGTAGCCTCATTTGCGCAAGCGCGCGGTGACGTCATCGCTGCAGTCCCATCCTTGCACGTGGGGCTTGTTTGGGTTTTGCTATGTCCCATGAAAAGAAGAGGAAACAGGCTATCGAATCTGATGTATATTCTTGCGGAAACATTTTCTGATGCCCATATGTGGCAATTTCAGAAGAAAAACTTAACGAGTTTTCTTGATGAGCCATATGGCTCATGCCATTACCAGGTATATGAATTTGAGAGAAACCTAGTTGTCTGTATGAGATGGTGGATGAAATAAAGTGATATGTAATATGTTGATCACATTCTGTTTGCATGCAGTAAGTAGTGGACAGGCTGTATAGATTTCTGCCTGTGTCCTCAGGTGCCATCATTTTAGTTATACATTTTTATTAGTTTCAGGTGTACAACACTGCGATGGTTATACTTTTTACCCCTCAAAGTGACTCAGGTGCCATCATTTTAAAATGCTAAGTCCCAAAGCTGCTTCAGTGAATGCTATGTTGTATAGATTCTAAATTCTGTGATAGTGCTCCCAAGAGTGTTAATGTTTTGGTTTTAGCAGGTAATGAACTCCGTTACACCCAAGTTGCAGATTTTCATGCCTCTGATCAGTAGTGACTCCTATTTTAATTCAGTTCTTCAGCTCTTAGTTACAAGCTGCTTCTTGTGTGCATAGCCCATGCACAAGTCGCCCAGAGACTTTGGGTAAGTTTACACGTGGAATTGGGAGTTCACCTTCTGAACTCCCCTTTCTGAGTCTCCCCCTCACTCTCCAGTAGCCTGGGTTTCTGTAAGGCCCGTTACCTGGTCTCCAGAAACATGGTGGGCTTTACTATTGGAGTTTCAGCTGCCAGATGCCTCAGGCTGCTTGCTCCAAGTTTTGACTTTCCTCCCAAAACTGCCTGCTTTTGTTCAGTCTCCAGAGCTCTCAGGTTATTTTCTGTATTTTGTCCAAAGTGTATAATTATTATTTGTGGGATGATCTGTTTGTTGGGCGCTTTCTCCTCCATAATGGAAGTTGACACCCCCGCCTCCCCCCAAATACTTAGGCTTTCATATCATTAACTGGAGTTCAATGTTTCAAGTTTTGTTTTTTTTTGTAAAATGTACTTATAATGAAAAAAATATGTGTGCCATTTCCTTTTCCATACAATTTTTGGGACATAACGATGTATAATGTGTGCTTTATTCTTTTTTATTTATTTATTTATTTATTTAGCTGAGCCGTACTGCCACCCGTTGGCAGCTCAGCGGCTGCTCAGCTCGGGCCGGGAATCGAACCGCTGTTTCTCAGAGCTCAAACTCTTGAGCGAGCTCTTAACCAACTGAGCCACTCAGCTGGCCCTATTCATTTTTTTTTTTAAGATTTTATTGGGGAATTGGGGGAGGGGAACAGCGTTGAGGAATCAGGGAGGCAGAACAGACAAGTTGCTGTCCTTTTGTTCTTCAGTCTAGTTGTGGAGAACATCACTTCACTGGCCCATGTTGGTATTATCATTGCGCTCTTCCCTTGTGAGGCAGATCAGTCACCAGCCACTGGATGGCCACTCACGGCGACTCACGGCAGCCCAGCTCCAGGTTGAGCTGTTGTTCACCATCTTAGCTGTAGAAGGCGCAGCGTCACTGGCCCTCATGTGGGATCTAAACCGGGGCCCTGCTGCTCAGAGCTGGTGTCCCAAGCCAACTCTTAATCAATGCGCCACTTGGCCAGCCCTGTGTACTTTATTCTTTAAAGCAATACTTCTTTTAAAATTTGCCTATTTACAACATGAAATCTCTTGCTTTTCTTTCTCTCCTTTCCCTTCCTGTGGCTGTAAGCTCTCTACAAGCAGCCTATGATCAAGGTGTTTACATTAAGTCAGGAGGCTTTATCTGCTAATGGATCAGTTAGAACAGCTCTATTTGGCTGTGACTTCCTGTGTCACACCTGACAGTAGTCATTTCTCAGAATCTTCTTTTCCCTTCAGTGTGTCACTGAATCCATTTCACTGCTGCTCCTGTGAACACTTTGGGACACTCGCACAGTTATGTTGATGGTGCGTCATTGAGCACAATCTGTTTTGCCTCCACTTTGAAGATGCCTGCCCTCACCAGGCAACCGGATGCCCCACGTTGAGAAGCTCCTAAGTCAGAGGTCGAAGGGAATTCTTTCTTTAATTGTTTTCTGTGTCTCTCACCATGCTCAGCTAAGTGACTACACCTGACCTTTTCAGGAAGACTCAAATACCACTGTAATGCTTTCCCTTCCCACACCACCCACTCACTAAGGCACAGCACATCCTTGAGCTGACTCTTCATCCTCCTCGAGTCCCAAGGAAAGTCCGCCTGTCGTGAGTCTATTTTTACTTAGAGACTTGTTCTTCAGTTAGGATCCTTGATATATGTTTTCTTTCCTATAAGCTGCAATATAGCTGAGTGAAACAAATTGTAACTGAATAAAAGAAAGGATAATTGAATACTGTCTAGAAAGCAGCCGAACATTTAGGGAGCAACTAGGAGACAGTTACTGATGGAGGCTCTTTGAAGTTCAAACCACCGTTGGAATCCACCTACAAACAGATTTTACCCTTTTCCTTTTTCTCCACAGCAGAATGAGAGCAGTAGAAAATTCTCCAGCGCTAGCCTCCAGCAGCCCCCTTCACAGCACTCTTTGCTGCTCAGAAAGAGTGATCCATACGCTGGGACCTAGCGAGTGCCCCACTATGTCAGGCTTCCTCTGGAAGCAGTTTGCTTTAGTCACATATGGAATATGCAGCAGAAGTTAATGAGGGGCACTGAGGAAGGGAGATTTGAGGACTTGCTTTGAAGCTGTTTCACTATTTGGGGGAAGTGGTTGATGGAGATTATTGGGTTCTAAGGCCCTCCCAAACTTCCCTTCACCCCATAGGTGTCACCACTTGGGCTCTGGGAATGAGACTGTTGCCCATATAAGACTGTGAGTTAGTGGGCCTGGGAGAGGGGGGTCGCAGGCAGTTGTCTGCACCTCTGAAGGGGTCTACTCAATCCTAAACACAGCTGTGCAAGAGATGGGAACCCTGTGGAACAAATGTGGGAGGGCTAGGAAGCTAGAATACCTTGCTGGAAAATTTCCAGAGGAGACACCCCATCTTCAGAAGTCTAAGGAGGATGGGACATGGGCCAGCTTCTCACTGAAGCCAATTTCAGGAAGCTACTCCCATCCATATGCTACCAGATGTACTTTATCCAGAGACCGGACTGTGAGTACTGGGAAAGGCCACAGTGTTACATTCAGACAGACCTGGGTTCTAATCCTGGCTCCAGCTCTGGCTGGCTGCTTGATCCCAGGCAAGTTATTCCACTCTTTGAGACTTGCTTTCTTTATCTATAAAATGGGGTAAAAACAGTTATCTGGTACACAGTATAGTATATTGTATTTAAATTTTTCATGTATTAATAATTTCTGAATTTATAACCATTTATTAAAATTGGACTTCATTTTAAAAACAATATAGATCAGCGGTTCTCAACCTTTCACAGGGGTCACCTAAGACCATCGGAAAACACATATTTTCGATGGTCTTAGGAACCGAGACACCACTCCTCTATCCGTCTCCAGGCCCCATTCAGATACGCCCACATACGAGTACCTGGCAACCCCTGTGAAAGGGTCATTTGACCCCCAAAGGGGTCGCGACCCACAGGTTGAGAACCGCTGATATAGATAATATAAAAATTAAAAAGCTCCCAAAAAATATGCATTGAAAAATAATCGCCCACTCTTGTTCTCCTTCCTGAGTAATGTGTTGCCTTTTGCATTATGGGGTAAATGTTATTAGTGTGAATAGCTACTATTTATCAGGGAGTTACTTTGAGTCAGGATGGTTTCTTATAACATCACTACATTCACCTGTTTGGTTTACAGTGTTATCCCTGCTCTGTGGGCAGGAAGCAGGCTCAGAGGGGTAGAACATTTTGCCTGGCAATACCTGTAAAGGAGAGAAGGCAGAATTTAAAAACCCAAGTAATTACATGTTTGTAACTCTCTTAGAACAACCGATATTAACTCCTCCCACCCACAGACCTGATGCCTTTCCATCAGGAGCTGGGCAGATGAGTTCCCCAGGAGACAGCGAGGGAGGGTGTATTTTATACAACATTGTAGTAAAACTAATAGTATTATAGCAGGTGCTGCACTAAGTCTGCTAAGTTCTTTACATGGATCCTCATGTAAGCCTCATAACCACCCTCTGAAGGAGGTGCTACCGTTCCCATTTTATGGAAGATAAAATCAAAGCTCAGAGAGGTTGAAGAATTTGGTCAACTTCTTAGAAAAGCAGCAGCAGAGACAAGATTCGAATCCAGGCAGTCCAACAGGAGAGCCTAAGCTCTTCAATACTCTACTCTGTCTCTTGGGGATGTGGCTAAGACAAGGTGAAGGGTTGGAAGCTGGACAAGCAAGAGGGAGCTAATGTAATAGACGCGGAGAATGTGCTGGGATTAGGGAGGGAGGTTTCCATGTGGAGGGGCAGATGGTAAGACCCGAAAGGGTAAGACATGAGAGCCATGAGCACGGTTCTGGGGCTAGGATTCCAGAAATAAAAGAGATGACTCCTAGGCGCTGAGCATTTGAGAGGACAAATATAAACCACACGTGGATCAACAGAACTAGGTCAGTAGTAATGACATCACAGCTACCAGACTCGCTGTTCTAGTTACCTACTACTGCACAAAACCACCCCCCACACATAGTGGTGTAAAACACCTGTTATCTATTTTGCCTATGAATCTGCAGTGTGGGCAGGACCTGGTGGGGTCAGCTTGTTTCTGTTCAATGTGGCATCAGCAGGGGAGGCCTGAAGGTTGGGGATTGGAATCATCTGAAAGTCTGCTCACTTACATGTCTGGTAGTTGAAGCTGGTTGTCAGCCGAACACATAGATGCTGGACTCTCTCTGCTGCTGCTCCACTTCCTCCTAGCACAGCGACTGGGTGACATCATTAATCATTAGGAGATGCAAATGAAAACCATGATGAGCTACCACTACACACCTAGTAGAATGTCTAAAATAAAAAAGGCATACCCATATGGTCGAGGATACTCATACAACCACTTTGGATAATGGCTTGGCAGTTTCTTAGGAAGTTAAACCCACATTTACCGTATGACTCAGCCACGCAACTCCCCAAGAGAAATAAAAGGACATATCCGTTACAAAGACTTACACATGAATGTTCATAGCAGCTTTATTTGAACTAGCCCCAAATGAAAAACAACCAAAATGTCCATCAACAGGTAAATGGTTAAGTCAATTATGGTAAAGCTACACAATGAAATACAATTCAGCAACAAAAATGAATTAACTATTGATACATGCATGCAACAACATGAATGGCTCTTAAATTATGCCGAGTGAAGGAAGCCAGACAAAAGTGTATGTGCAGTATTATTCAATTTATGTAGGTCTAGAAAACGCAAACTAACCTATAGTGGCAGAAAGCACACCAATGGTTGTCCAGAGATGCTGAAAATGGGGCTGAGGGAGGAATGACCAAGGGGCATGGAGACACTTTTGGGGTTGATGGATATGTTCAATCTCTTGAGAGTGGTGATGGTTTCACAGGTGTAGACATGTCAACATTTATCAAATTGTACCCGTTCAGTATGTGCAGTTTACTGTGCACTAAATGCATTTCAATTGAAAAAATACAATTACTAGGGTGGAAAAGAAAGAAGGGCATGTAGGATGGGATGTGTTGTGGCAGCCATCTTGGAAAATACAACCTATCTCATTGACCAAGTGTTTCCAATTTGCCAGGCACTGTGTGTGCTAATTGCCTTTAAAGTACTGTCATTGAATCACCCAACAACCCAACCTGAATGGGTGATGAGGAGGTGGCCAATTATTTTATTATTATTATTGTTTTGACTGTTATCATTGAGCCATGAGGTCTTGGTCCTTGGGAGGGGAGTCTCAGGGCTCTGGTGACCAGGACCTCAGGGCTTTTCGACCTGAGCTGTAAAAGAAACTGCTATCCACTTCTTGGGATCCACAAGGAAACAGAGGCTCCCTTTAGGGAGCCACATGGAGAGTCAGTGAAGCCCAGATCACCTCTTTGGCAGGGTAGTCTCCCCTTCTTTTGCTATATTAGTCACTTTGGACAGGTAGAAGCCTGCCCATCATCCTTTAGTAATTGAATCCTTTCCTCTGGAAATCACTATGTTGCAACTTGAAGTCCTCCAAGATGAGCTGACATTGCCCTTCTTCTACCCCTGCCTCTTAGCGTCTAGAGGGGCACAAGGGACCCAGGCCGGGCCAGCCTCCTGCCCACAGTGATTGGTTTGGGCAAGCACATTATCCAGGCTAGGTCAACCAGCATCAGCCTTGGACCTGTGCTCTAGGGAACAGGAAGGACACGTTCCTTTTCCCCTGGGGTGGCTAACCTGGCAGACTCGAGTCTTGGGTACCTGGTGGACATCTCTCTACCACATGGAGACAGCCTGCCTGAGAACCAAACTGAAACAGGGAGGCAGAGTAGAGAGAAGGAAAGAGATGTGTTTCTGACATCATAGTTGGAAGTCCAAGGATCTAGCCATACCTGAAGCTGGACCTCCCCAGGACTTCTGTTTTATGGGCCAATAAACCACCTCCTTTGCTTAAATCAATTGCAGTTGGGTTTCTGTTCCTTGCAGATGAAGTCATGCTCTGCACTTCACCCCAGCACTAAGATGTCCCATCCTCTCTCCTCCAGAGCCCAAATTAGGGGCTTTCTGAGAGACTCGGATATTGGGGCTGGCTCCCCACCCCCATACCTAGGAAGGAAGCACATACCAAGACCCTGGTTCTGGGGACACAAGGAGGGCTCAGTTTGAGACATGCTGCACCCTCTGTCCTGGGGTTGATATGGAGATGGTAACCCAACTAAGGCTTCCGAGAGGAGCCACCATGTCCCGGCCTGGCTGGGCCCTGCAGCTCTGGCTGCTGCGCTCTGCCTCAGGTGAGGTCTTCCCTTCTCTTTCCCCCAGGTTTCTCCTTTATAATAGGGGTGGGGGCTACTCAACAGATACATCTGGTTTAGGAGCCCATGAAGGAGGGGCCTTTTAGGTTGGGGAGAGTATTGGAGGCCAGGGGCCAGGACAGCTGCTGCACAATCCTGTGGACCCCTCACCCCCACCCCAAGAAGAACACAGGCCTGAGTGATGGGAGGGTACCATGAAGGGCAGAGGTCACTGGGGAAAGCATCACCAGCCAGGGCTTGGGTTAGACCTGGAATGATGGGGGGGGGGGGGGGGGAAGGCAGCTGAGGGATAGCAGGAAGGGCACTAGGCAGAGAGGTAGTACTTTGACAGGTGAGGTCACCTGTGCAATGCTGTCCAACTAAGCTTAACAGAAGCAGTAGCAACAGGCGACATATATTAAGCAGTCACTGTGGGCTAGACTTTCACCTCACTGAATCCTTATGACAGTTCTGTGAGGTAAGTCCCATGACCTCCACTTTACAGGTGAAACTGGGCTTACACAATGTGTCCAGTCACACAGCTCGGGCCAGCAGGGCCAACCTGGAGGTAGCAGGATGGGTGGGAGGGCTGCTGTGCCAGAGGGATGTGCAAACTGGGAGATGGGCAACACTGTTCTGCAGCTGGTGAAGGCCCTACGATGGGGAATAGGGTAGGGGCCTGCTCCTCACTCTACCTATGGAAATGGGACGAGAGAGACACTGGGGGTTCTGCAGCAGAGTTACCCTAGGTGCACTTGTACCAGAGACAGGAGAGGGGTGAGGGAGAGGGGTGCCCAGGACTAGGACTGAAGGCACTAGAGGAGCTGATGGGACGAGAGGGAGGAGAAGCCCAAGGTGGTGAGGACAGACATGGCTTTGAGACAGAAGTGGTCAGGGGTCAAGTGCTGCAGAGACGTCAGGAGATGAAGGTGAGGAGACACCATCAGGCACTGGGTCTTGGTGTTCGTGTGTGGGGTGGGAGAAAGGGGTTTGTTCTTTTCAAAATGTAAAATTTTTGGTCTGTAGTAATAAAACGTGAAAAATACAATTAAACAGGAGTAGGAATATTTAAAAGTATAAGACCTCCCATAATCTTAAACCCACTCACTATTAATGGCTTCAAATATTTCCTTTCGACTTTGGAATATGAGCAAAAACAGATAAACCCATATGTATTCAAATTCCAATTGTTCCACGTCTTTGACAAATATTACCTGTCTTTTTCAGTTTAGCCATTCAGGTGTGTGGGCAGCTGATCTCATTGGAGTCTTAATTTCAATTTCCCTGATGACTAATAAGATTGAGCCTTTCATATATTCATTGAACTTTCGGATGTCCTGTTTAGTGAAGGACCTGTTAAGTCTTTTGCCCATTTTCTATGGGTTTGTTTGACTTTTTCTTTATGTAGGAGGTCTTTACACAGTCTAAATTTAACTCCTCTGTTCGCTATATGTGTTGTGAATTATCTTCCATTCCATAGCTCTTTTCACTGTTGAAGCTCCAATTTTAATGTTCAATTCATAGTTTTTCCATTATAATTGCTTTTTTTGGTGTTGTATTTAAAAATCATTGCCTATTAAGATTTCTAAGGTCCTTTTCTATGATTCTAAGATTTATGCTTGTAAAGATAGTCTCCTAGGTTTTCTTCTAAAAGCTTTATTATTTTACCTCCTAAATTTCGATATATAATCCAGCTGAAAACTGATTTTTGGTTGTAGTCTGCTAAGAGTAGAAGTTAAAACTCGCTTCCTGTGGATATCAGGTTGACCCAGCACCATTTTTTGAAAGACCTGTCCTTTTCCCACAGCCATGTCATGAAACTTTATACAACTTCTGGATTCTGTCTTTCGTTCCACTGGTCCACTGTCTATCCTTGCACCAATATCACACTCTTTTCATTACATTAGACTTTTAATGTCTTGGTTCCTGGTAGTATGAATCCTCCAGGTTTGCTGTTCTTCAAGATTGCCCTGGGTATTCTAGCTCCTTTACATTTCCATAATCTTTTTAGAATCAGCTTATTATTTTCCACAAAGACGACCTGCTGGGGCGTGACTGGGAGTGCTTTCACACTGTGTATCAGGTTGGAGAGTACTGACAGCTTTGTAATACCAATGTTCCAATGCATGCATATAGTATAACTCTCCATTTATTTACGTTTTCTTTAATCTTGGGTTAAAGAAAAGTCATGACGTATTTTTTCTATGGTTTTTGTTGCAAAAATGCGTCATGACTTTTCCAACAACCCAATATTTCATGATTTTTTATTATGTTGTATAGATTTCAGTATGGAGGATTTGCATACATTTTGTGAAATTTATTTCTAGGTGTTTAACATTTTTTGATACTACCATAAATAGTATTGTTTTGTTTTCATTGTGTATTTGTAGCCAATATATAGAAAATGCAATTTATTTTCAATATTCACCTGATATCCAGTGACCTTGCTAAACTCATTTATTAATTCTAATAGTGGATACATTTTAAAATTTACTATGTATATTGTCAGGTTGTCTAAAATAATGAAAGTTTAATTTCTTCCTTTCCAGTATTATGTTTTTAAAAACAACTTTTTTGAAGCATAAATGTCATAAAATTCACTAATTTTATTTTATTTATTTTTTTAAAGATTTTTACTGGGGAATTGGGGGATGGGAACAGTACTGGGGAATTGGGGGAAGGGGAACATACAAGTTGCTGTTGTTTTGTTCTTCAGTCTAGTTGTGGAGGATGTTGCTTCACTGGCCCAAGTTGGCACCATCATTGTGCTCTTCCCAGGCGAGGCAGATCAGTCGCTGGCTTCTGATGGCCGCTCACGCTGGCTGCTGGCTGCTCACACTGGCTGCTCACACTGGCTGCTGGCTACACACGGTAGCCCATGGCAACCCACTGCCACAGGGGCTGCAGCCTACGCCGGCGCCAGCGCTTCACAGCAGCCCAGCTCAGGTTGACTGTTGTTCAGCATCTTAGCTGTAGAGGGCAGTGTCACTGGCCCTCATATGTGGGATCCGAACCGGGGCCCTCTGGCGTCCCAAGCCAGTTCTTAACCATCGCGCCACTTGGCTGGCCCAAAATTCACTAATTTTAAATGTACAATTTGTTTTTAGTAAATGTACCAAGTTGTGCAACTACCACCATAACCTAGTTTTAGAACATTTTAGCACCTAAGACACCTCATGCCTGTTTACAGTGACTACTTGAGCAGCATCCCACACGTTTTTTGACATGTCGTGTCCTTAGTTTCATTCAGGTCAAAATACTAATATACTTCCTGATTTATTCTTTGACCCATGGATTACTTAGAAGTATGTTATTTACTTTCCAAATATCTTATTTACTTTCCACCTACATGTGTGACTTGAATCCTTTTAAATGTATTGAGACTTTTTTTTTAAGGCTTAGAGTATTGTCTAAGTTGATAAATGTCCCGAGGGCACTTGAAAAGCAACGTGTATTTGACAGTTGTTGGGTGTTGTCTGAATACCATTTAGTACATATTGGGGGATAGTATTATTAAAGTCATCTTCATCCTCAGTGACTTTCTGTCTACTTGTTCTATCAAATATTGAAAGATGGGTGTTGAAATCTCTGACTGTTACTGTGGATTAACCTTTTTGCTGTCAGTAATGTTCTTTGCCCTGAAATCTACTTTATCTGATTTTGATACCAACACTTCAAGTTTGAAAAAAATTCATAGTAGCATGGTATAGCATTTTCACCCTTTTTCTCTTAAGCTATTTTCATCTTTAAGTGGGTTTCTTGTGGGTGAAATATATAGTTGGATCCTTTTTTAAAAATCTAATCAGGCTTTTGAGGCTTTTAGACCACTTACCTTTAATATGATTGATATGGTTGGGTGTATGTCTTCCTGGTAGACTGACACTTTTATATCATTAGGTATACACTTTTATCTCTCGTAATGTTTCCTGCCTTAAAGTCTACTTGGTCTGATATTAGTTTTCTACAACAGTTATACTAATGTTTTTACTTTCAATCTTTTGATATCCTAATATTTAAGGTGTATCTTTTGTTAGCAGCATATAGTTGTTTTTTTAATCCATTATGACTTTCTTATAGCCTTTTAATTGCAGAATCTAGTCCACTGATATTTAATTACTAATACATTTAGGTTTATATCTACATTATTTTCCTCTTATTTCTTGTTTTTGGGTTATTTTAAACAATGTTATTCCCTTCTCTAATAACTTATTTATACATTTTAAATTATTCTTTTAGTGATTACACCTACAGATTAAAATATGCATTTCTGACTTAATAGTCTAAGACAGTATTACTTTGATCACTTCTCCAATAAGTCTAGAACTTCAGAGCATTTTAACTTTACTTACCTCCTCCCCACTTTTGAGTTGATCTTATAGACATTTTAAGTCAATAATATTTTAAAGACATTTCTTTTGCTTTGTACAGACAATATTTATATTTATCACATATTTACCTTTTCTAGTACTCTTCATTTCTCCATGCATTTCCATATTTCCACCTAGGATCATTTCTCTTTTGTCTGAAGATTTGAGGATTCCTTTTGTGCAAGTCTGATGGTGAAAAATCATCTCAGCTTTTCTTTATCTGAGAACACCTTTATTTTAAAGGCTATTTTCATTAGGTAAAAAATGTCTATGTTGGCAGTTTTTTTCACACCAGAACTTTAAATGTGTCTTTTCATTGTCTTCTGGCTTCCATCATTTCTGATGACAAGTCAACCATCAGTCTTAGTATAACACAGTACAATGATCAAATCAGGAAATTAACAATAAAATATAATTAAATTTACAAGTCTTATTCAAATTTCAACAATTCTCCCATCAATATTCTTTAGAGCAAAATTAGAAAAAAAAAAATCTGGTCCAGGATTCAAACCAGGATCGCATGCTGCATTTAGTTTTCATGTCTCTTTAGACTCCTCTAATCTGGAACAGTTGCATAGTCTTTATCTTTCATGTCAGCGAGCAGGCCCGTTATTTTGTAGGATGTCCCTCAGTTTGGGTTTGTCTGGTGTTTCCTCATGACTAGATTCAGGTTATGCATTTTTGGCAGAAACACCACAAAAAGGAGGCTGTGTCCTCAGTGCGTTATATCAGGAGGCACATGATGTCTATTTGTCCCATTCCATGTGGTTAAGCTGTGCCTGCCAGGTTCCTCTACGGTAAATTACATTTTTTCTCTCTCTCTCTCTGTAGTTAGTAAGTAACTTTGGGGGAAGTACTTTGAGAATATATGAGTACCCTGTCCTCAAAACACATGCACACACACAAAAACACAAACCAAAACCCCACAATGCTCACTAGTTTTATCATCTATTGATGTTCCTTGCCTGAGGAATTATTACTGTGGTGGTAGTCAAATGATTTTTGAATTCCATAATTCCTTCTACAATTATTAGTGGGAAGTCCATCAAAGGCAGTTTTGATAGAATTCCATGTACTTCTCATTTGCCTCTGTTCCTAGGCCCTCGCCCTTTAGGGCTTTCAACTGAAATCCTGGTATATTCACGGGGGTCTCTCCTTTTGAGAGATCTTGAACTCTCATTTTTATCTTCTCAGCACTGTGATTCTGCAGAAATTCTGCCCTGCTTTACAGAGGTTTGGACTTAGCTTGTTAGGCTCCCATCTTGTAAAATTTAAGACTTCAGTAAACGGTGTGAAACCCAAACATATTTTTGAGGTCCCTCAAACCTTCAATTTTGTCACTCTAGGCTGTGAGACTATTAAAAAACAACAACAATAGGGCCGGCCGAGTGGCATGCTGGTTAAGAGTTGGCTTGGGAGTGCCAGCTGTGAGCAGCAGGGTCTCTGTTCAGATCCCACATGAGGGCCAGTGACGCTGCGCCCTCTACAGCTAAGATGGTGAACAACAGCTCCACCTAGGACCTGGGCTGCTGTAAGCTACCGTGAGTGGCCAGCAGCCAGCGTGAGCGGCTGGCAGCCGATGTAAGCTGCCATGAGCGGCTGTCCAATGGCCGGCGACCAATCTGCCTCACCTGGGAAGTGCGCAATGATAATACCAACATGGGCCAGTGAAGCAGCGTCCTCTACAACTAGACTGAAGAACAAAAGGACAGCAACTTTTCTGTTCCCCTTCTCCGATTCCCCAATTAAAAAAAAATCTAAAAAAATAAAAAATAAAATAAAAAACAATAAATAAAAAACCAAAACTCTGCTAATTCCTCTTGTCCCACCTGAAGCCTCCTGCCTGGGGAGAACCAGGATCTCCAGCCTCTTGCCTGAGGCGGCCAATGCAAATGGCCACAGACTGTCAGTTTGGCTCCTCTTGGTTCTCCCCGCTTCACAATCTTAACTGCCTGGCTACTGTTGCTTCTACAACTCTCTTAAATCATAAAAGGCATCTGTTTCACTGGCTTTTCTAGTTGTTCTCACTGGGAACATTAATCGGCTGCAAACTTCTCTATCCTACTCAGAAGTGGAAGTCTACGTTTTTCTTTTTGAGGACTGCATAATATTGCATCATATGGGTGTCTCATTTTAAAATGTAACCTCTGCTCTAATTATAGTTGTTTAGTTTCTCATTACTATAAAGATTATAATAATCATCCTTGTAGCTATACCAATATACATGAATTAAGTTATTTTTATAGGATACATTTATGGAAATAGCTCAGAGGGTATGGTGAGCTACAGTGTTCATAGGTTTTGCCAAATAGCCCTCTAGAAAGACCTCACACTAGTCTGAGCTGAGTAAATGCCTAATAAATGATCATGGAGTTATTTTGGGTGGCACTATCCTCTCTGCCTCCTCAGAGATCTTCCAGCCCTCTCTGTTCCAGCCCACAGATCTGGTGTGTGGTGTGAGCATCGCTGCCAGGGCCCATGTCTTGTCTTGGTACCAGCAGCTGATGGGGAATGGCCCCACCTTCCTGTTGAGTCAGCGAGAAGGGGCTCCCCCGACCTATGGTTTGGGTGTGAACCCCCGCTTCCTGGCAGAGATAGACCCAGCCCAGAATGCTGCACACCTTACCATGGGCAATACCCTGCTGATGAGGGCACTTAGTACTGCGCCATGTGGTTTTCAGGACAGTACATTATATCTTTGGAGAAGGCACCTGTCTGTTCTATCAGGGTGAGTCTGAGGGTGTAGGGTCCCGGGGCTGCAATGAGCAAGTGGCAGTGGGCTTGGGAAGAAAGGTGTAGATGGTGAAGCCCCTTTGGAGGAGGCTTTGGTTGGTAGTGGTGGGGGAAGAGAAGGAAGGCTCAGGAGAGTGGACTGCGGGCAGGGTGGAGGCTCAAGCTTCTTGATGGGGGAACTGGCCGGGAGCATTTGAGGATGGACCCAGGTGCCTTAAATCCAGACTTTTATGCCCAGGAAGGAAAGCCTAATCAAGAACATGACATCGATTCCCTTCCCTTGCTCTGTAGGAAGGATGCTGGGGGCCCAGTGAGGGAAGGTGCATGTGGTAAGCTCAGCTCACATGCTGCGGAACAAACTAGAGGGCTAGCTGTGGGGAAAAGAGATTCTGGGAGAGGCAAGGGAAGGCCACAGGGGAAGGGAAGGAAGGGGATGCAGCAGGACTACGGGTGGGTCTGAAAGAGGCTGCTGGTGGTGGATGACATCCTTCATCCCGTCAGTCCCCACAGCGGAGATGCTTCTCCAGCTCTCTGGCCGTTCCAGTGAGCCTGCTCATTCCAGCCTCTGGCCCTCCCTTCCATTCACTTTGTGTGGCCTTAGGACACCACCCTGACCCTCTCAGGGTCTCCTGGGTCCTGAGAGGCCAACACCAGGAAGAGGAGGACTTCACCTGGGGAGCAGGGGATCCCAGATGTGCTGCCCCTACCCTGGGGCCAAGGTGAGTACAGAGGGCCCAGGGGTTGTGCTCCGGTCTTCCTGATGCAGCCATCCGGAACTCAGACATTCAGATTACCCCCTGGCTACCCGGAAGGTCAAGTTGTATGTGGCAAAGCAGCCTGGCTCTGCCCCTGCCTCCAGGTGAGGCCCGAACTTGGGCTCTGGAGCCTGTACAACATTGTGGGACCAGCTACTCGCGAGGTCCTAACACCCACTTTGTCACTCTTGGCTTCTATGCTTTCTGGTGGTGAATACCTGTTTACTTCCTTTGGGGGATACAGCAGAGGGACGTTATTGGAAGGGCATCTGTAGTGTTCTAGGTTGCAGAAGGCTGGAATCGGAGAACCGGACCGAGATGCATGATAACACAGGAGACATGCCCCTTGGAATGGACCCCCAGACACTGACCTAAGACCCAGAACCCCCAAGGTGGAGAAGACATGACTTTTCCCTGTCAAACTGACCCACTCAACAAATATTTATGGAATAGTTAAGTATTTGCCAGGGCAGAGGTGACTGGAGGAACATAGTCAAACACGAGGGAGTCTAGAAGGCTAGGTCACTAAACCAAGGTTTAGAGGGAAAGGAAGACTGTGCTAAGGCTCACAGGACAGGAACACAGAATAAATCAGCTCCGAGAGGAGAGGAGCCTTCCCACTGGAAGATCCAGGCAGCTCCTGTGGACGATGCAATCCCGGCTGTGCCCCAAACTCTCTGTGCCCCTTGGGTGGTCTTTTGGTCTGGCCTCAGACGCACCCACCTAATTACCACACCCAGTCCAATCCATCTTTGCCCTTACAGAACTTAAGTCTAATTTTTCCATCTGTGTATGGGGAATAACACAACCTCTAGGAAAAGAAAGTGAGCCGGAAAAAGCTCTTTGGAAGGAGGCAGGGAGTGGCAGGGAGGAGAAGCCGAGGAAAACGCAATGTCAGAGGGCCGGGTGGGCCCGCCTTTCACCCCGTGCCTGTCTCCCCTCAGTGGGGCTGGAACAGACCCTTGCTGCCGTCACCTACTGCTACGTGGGGCTGCTGTGTGCGCTCTGCTCTATGGCCTGGCCCTGGCTGCTCTCTGGAGGAATCGCTGCTGTTGGGCCCACCCCACGAAGCCCCTCACCCTAGAGGGTCAAGGATCAGCCCCTGGTTCCAGGACGCAGGCAGGTGGAAGATGCCAGGGCCTTGGCGTGCGAGCGGCGGAGCCCCAGCAGCTCTCACGTCCTCAGAGGAACTGCCATGCCCTGGCTTCTCCCTCCTGGCTCCAGCCAGCTTCCTCCTAGTCTGTACCGTTTTTCTTTCCCAGACTTCGGAGTTTCTCCACAAATACAGGGTATTTGAGAAGACACTGCTGTGCTGTGGGTTGTTTGGGGCAAGCATGTGGGAACCCAGGACCAAGGCCAACAGCTCCCACGGGAAGCTTGTCCAGAGTCGGCAGACTTGGGGTCAGGTCAGCTGCCCCTACCCGGACGGAGCCTGGGGCTGGGGTTTTTAGTTTGGTCATACAGTTGCCAAAGCCAGTCTGGCTGGTCTGAGAAAAAAGTGTATGACCTTTTGCTGCTAGTGAGCTGCCTGTGAAAGCAAGGTCCCTCCCCACCTCTGCACCTCACTCTTCATCCAAGTGAGAGAGTTGGATGCTCTAAGGTTCTCCCCCTTTTGGCTAAAACCCTTTTATTCCTAGTCCCTTTTGAGAACTGATGCCAAACGCCTGAGGATTGACGTTGGTCAAGGAGCTTTTCCCAGAAAAATCACACACACAAATTTGGGGTGCGGCAATTCATTCTGAGACTGCTGAGGCTTCAGCAGTATGGTGTGTTCCCCATCACTGCTAAGCATCCCCGAGGGGCTGAGTGCACTTGGCTAGTGAGTCACTTCTCCCTTGTGGGGTTTGGAAAAGGGGAACCTGAACCCTGGACCTCACTCCCCACACTTAAAACACCAAAGAGGCAGCTTCTCCAGGTCTCTCAAAAGCACCTGGTACCAGACTCTTGCCATTCAGGGCTGATCGCTGCCCAGAGCTCCCTACATAGCGGGGGACCCCAAAGGCCCCCAAACCCTCTTCCTCCTTCTTTCTACTCTACACTTTCTCCCGGCCTCCACTCTATACCCAGGCCCCCCACCTCTTAAGTGACAGCTGCTGAAATGGATTTGAGAAGTTTGAGAAGAAACCCTGGGTCCCAGGTTACCCCTTCTTTCCTCACTCAACATCCCATTACTCAAATCCTAGTACGAACATGACGACTTGACGAAATCTTTGCTACCATGCAAATTCATTAAGCTATTACTTTTTAAACACCCAGATGCAAATTAGCTTTGCCGAGAGTGGGGGAGGTAGAAGGAAAGGCTCAGCAAGGGTGTCACAGTGGTCACTAGTCCCAGGACTGGGCAGGCGAGGACTAAAAGGGCACAGAAAACAAGTGTGGTCTAGCTTTCAATGGGGAGGTGGCCACTAGACCAGGCGCCATCCATATGCCGTATCTCTAAGGAGAAGTCTTGGGTAGGGAGAGGGTCCCCCAGGAAGGAGCCTCAGGCCATGGCTTAAACACATTCTTAGCGGAATACATCATTCTGGACAGATCAGCCTGAGAGGCAGAAAACCCCAGCGCTGACTTCCATTTCTCCTCTAACGTCCTATGGTCCTGCTCTGCTTGACCTAATTCGCCAAGAATACTACAAACCTAACAGTAAGTTGTGGGCGTCAGTGACCAGTTCAGTCAGCACTCACAGCCCCACAGACGTCCGCTAGCAGAGCAGGTGGTTGGAGGGTCTTCCCAGTCACCACAGAGAAGATTTAACAAGTAAAAACCTGCAAACTCTTTATTAAATTCTCCCATTTCATCTGTACAGAAAAAAAAAAAGCACATTATGTTCAGAATCTCAGTTAACAGCTCAAAATTACACAGCATGAACATGTAAAAACAAGGAACTGCCGGGACTTTATACATAGAAAGGAAAACCATTTACAAAAGAGGCTTGCTAATTTAAAGTTTTTCTTTCTGTCTTAAAAAAAAGTGAAAGGCCTAAGATCTCACACAGCATTTGCTGCGCAGTCTGTTTTCCTTCTCAGGCTGACCTGGGAACGCTGAGCTGGGAGAAGCTGCTCCACCCAGCGCACTGCAGTCTGACCGGGAGACCTGTTCCAACCACCCAGACCTAGCACGTCTGGCGTAGGGCCTGCTGGGCTCTGGGTCCACGTGTCAATTCTCTGTGGGGAAGGCAAAAACAGAATATAGAGGCACTCTCTGAGGTTTCTCCTTGCCCAGGGAGATTTCTCCACTGCACGTTTTCCAACGTCCCTGCCTGTGCACTGTGGTGGAACGTGGGATGGGGAAGGAGAGGAAGCCACTGTGAGGAGCCTGTCACCTCCAGCCTGAGCAGACCGTCCCACATTTGTGCTCCCAATGGGTCTCTGTGGGGATCTACTCGATGGCTTGGGGGAACCGGTCACTCTGAAGAGCTGGTCTGGGTTAGTTACTGAGTCTCTGCTGTCTGAAGTCTGGGTAGGAAAGGGGATTCGGCTTTAAACCTGACTGCCCCAACATGGGACTCTGGTCCTAGTGGAGAGGAGGACCGAGAGGAGTGGAGAGGGGCGACCAACCAAACACAAGTGCGCGAGCGAAGCAGGCCAGACATCAGCTCTGGCCCCAGGCCCTCTGGGGATCAAAGAGCAGCGTGGAGGAGGTGACCCGGGCGAGGAGTGTCCCTAAAGGTCCAGGAGAAACCCAGGGCATGGGAGTGCTGTTTTACAAAACCACTTAGGTGCTGTCCAAAGGGTGAGAAACAAAAGGGATTTTTGAGGTTTTTCACATTCACGAGAATCCGAAATACAAGTAAACATACCAAAATGCACATCATTCAAAACGCCATATTCTTCTTTTTGTTCTGTTGCCAAAATTTAGGTTGAATGTGTCAGGCTGGGCTGGCTGGCTATCAAGGGTCCCTATTCTAGCTCCCTTCTCTGTATCTTCTTACTTAGAATAAGTTATATGTGGAGAACATTCATTTTATGGTGGGGAGAGGGAAGGAAGGGGAAGTGCAGGGCTTCTCAGAGCAGCTTGAGGCCAGCTAAGAAAGGAGGCCCCATGAAGCAATCTCATTCTCCCCAATGACTCACTATAGAGGGGATCTCTGGGCTACAAGCAGGATCACAGCCTGGGGGTGGGGAAGACAGGAGACATTTCTAGAGCTCACATTCATATAGGAGAATGACTCTTCTCTTGGGAAGGCAGGGGAAGCCAGCATATAACTCCCTTTCCACTTTGTCCAATAAAATGTAAATGGATGCTACAGGCCTCTTTACCACTGGATTCTTCTATTACGTGATCTCAGGAGATGGGAAGAGATGAGACCTAACAGTAATTTTCTGTCGCATCTTCTAGGAAAGCAGAATTGCCCCCTCCCCACTGGCAGAACTGCTTGCTGCCCCCCAGAAGAGTAAGTGCAGGATGTGAGATCACCAAAGGCCTGCAGTGAATTCAAGTCAACACCTGCTCACTAAATAGTAACTAGAATTCCCCTAGTTCCTAAGGATGCACTGGCTCAGAACGAGCTGGCTGGATTCCCAGAGCTGGCAGAGGGCCTCCAGGGAATGCAGAGGACCCCCGCCTTTGCTATGGCCCCATCTTGGCGCATCTTGGCAGCAGGCTTCTCTTGGGACAGCAGCGACAGTGGAGGAAGGCCAGGGATGCACCAGGGTCAAGTCTCACTCCCAGGGCCTCCATCTGTGGGAGATGCTCTAGTAGAGGAAGTAGTCGGTCTTGTCCTTGACATTTGGCCCAGGGCTGATTTCCTCTGTGCAGTGCCTCCAGCCCAGGAGACTGGCCTCCTGGTGCCTCTGGAATGAGTCCCTGAGACACTGGGGTGAGTTAACAAGGCCAGGGGAGTCACCTGGCTACTGTGATTTTCAGCAAGTGCCTGGAGCCTTGGCCCTGGTAGAAACCTCTACCTGCTGCTTATGTTATTGTTCATGGGCTAGACATCGGGGGATAAATGCCAAAATCTGTCATCAGCTCCTCCACTTGGGCCGTGGTTTCTTCTTCTTGACTAGTTTTTGACTATTGATTTACTCATGGCTGAACCGTGAGGCCTATAATCAGAGGTGCCCCAGACCATTTGGCTTTGTTATACCAAATGCAGTACAGAATAGATCCAGTGGGCTACAGGTTCAGAACCCTTGGACGTAGGAAATGGCTTGGGACACTGCTTGGACTCTCAAAAATCAGTCCCATAAAACTATTCCAAGTAGGATGGGGAAATGCTTTCTTGCAACACGCAATTGAAGATACTGGCAGTTATCCTTTCTATTCTGACCATTTCTAAAGGTGACAAATGTTTCAAGAATCAAACTCCTTTGCAAACTTTCAGACCTGCTGCAGACAATGAATGAGATCGTCTCTCAGTTCAGAAAGAACAGAAATATTGAGACACATTAAACTATGGAAAACTCTTACCTATATTAGAGGGAGACTGCAGAGACGAGAAGGTATCACCCCCACTCCCACCCGCAAAGGATGAACATTAATCCTATCCTGTAAACCACACTAGACACTCCAGTGGGGGCCTGTGTTTAGAGAACATCCCTGCTGCTCGATCCCATGCCTCAGCAGTTCCCACCATCCAGGTGGGAGCCCCTGGAGGTAGACCGTCTGGACCAGCTCAATTCAGTCCCAACAGTGGTGGTGGTAGGGGGTGTTGCTCAGACTCCAAGAGTTTCAAGTTTTATGAGACTGAGGAATCCCAGGACAGCTGCTGAGAATCAGGAAGACCCTAAGAGCAGGCCTGAGGGGACCAAGCAACTTAGTAGCTCCCCTTGGTGGCTTGCAGTACTCTAGGCAGGGGGGATACACAGCTGGCTTCTGGAACCCACTGCTTCCAGGAAGGGTAGCAAGGAGAAAGGAAAGAAAAAGAAAACCACAGTATTCAAATATACATCAGTCAGGTTAGACAAGGAGTAATTTGGATCAAGTGATCCACAAACTGACCCACTTTGTATTGAACACATTTCAGGAAAGAAAAACACTGCGTAGGTCCGGCGGCACACAAGGACGGTGGCAAAGGAGGGGCAGGGCGAGGAAGGGAGCCATGGTCTATGCAGACAGTTTTAGGCACGTGATTTATAATACTTTGTGGACATCTAACAGGTTAATAAAATATATATTATATAAATATATCTCCTACTGTACACACCGCCCTCTTGTGCGGCCACTGTGACTCCATGCCCCAAACTCAAAACAAGGTGTGCCAGGTAGAACCAGGGTGCCTGCATTCCTCCCTCTTCACACTCCAAACCTGTCACCTCCATACGGGAGGGCTGAGGGAGGGCTGCCAGGAATGTTGCTTCCATTTAGCTCAGACTCTGGAAAGATTGATGAATCACCAAAGTACAACATTTAGCTAATGCCTCCTGCAGTGGGTATATGAAGCACACGGACAGAAAGAAAAAAAAAAAGGAGAAAACCCTCCATTTTTAATGTGGTAACTTTCCATGACCTCTCCACGTAGAGGCATAAAGGAGCTTGTCTGGGAAGGTGACCTTGAGCCTGCAGAAAGGTCAGGTTGGACTGTCAATCACACCCTGAGACCATGCTACATCTTTATAAGCCATTGTCTCTGACCTGCACTGTTGCCTGAAAAATAAAGCAAAGTGAATCAATCCCTTGCTCCTCCCTCCTGCCCTGAGCCCCCTTCCCGGCGGTCACTGCCTCCTGGCAGGACTTCGGGAGCAACTGCTAACCCCGCAGGGTCATTCCCAACGCCACTGAGCCCGGCACTAGCCTGGAGGACGACGATCACTGGGATCCTGCTGTCCGGGGACTCAGGGTCCAGCCTCTCAATGCAGATCAGTGGACTGACCAGCGTCACACACTTTTGGTTCTCCTCCCCAACCCATTTGCCCTTGGCCTAAGGAGGCTCATGCTTAATTTCACTGAGGTCAGGAGATCATAGAAATACCCATGGCCTTGGGGTCTTAACCAGCAGTGGCTCTATTAGGGTAGGAACTAGAAGGCATCACTGTTTCAGCAGAAGAAAAGAGGACCCAAAGCAGGCTGGTGAGTGGTTCCCCAGTACTCGGTGAAGTCCATGGCACGGCATGGCCCAAAGGTGCTTTTGAGAAATGAGCACGATATCCCAGGTATAGCATATTGGGTGGTGTGTTTCCCCTCTAATGTCCTGCCTTCGGTTTACACAGTCACACGAAAGAAATAACCCCATTGCCCAAATCAAGCCTGAAGGAGATATGTTACTATATACATTTTTTTTCTTTCTTTAAAAACTTCTTTCTTTTTTTTTTTGGTGGTGTTTTTTTTTTTTTCCTAAAAATTCATTTGAGTTGCAGGTCAGGTGAGTTGGTTCTGGAAGTACTGGTAGTTCCATTGGTATGAGAGAGACTTTTCTACGGGCAGGTAAACCCAAGTTTGCCAACAAAGGTGATAACCAGAGTGGCCAGCTGCTGATGCTGCACAGACGGTCGAAGGGAGAGACACCATGGACACGGGCGAAGTCTGAGATGGGACAATGCAGTGCATACCTGCTGCTCTAACATGGGTGTTGGTGTCACCTCTGAGAAGAACGGAGTGGATACGCTATACAGGAGGGCTGTACAAATTGGGCACAGGACAGGTAGTTCCTTTGGTGGTCAAGGTGGCTCTACCTGTCCTTGAGCTCGCGTGTCACTCGTTTGGTGATACGTCCACACATCAGGCCGATCAGGAACAATATACAGATGCTCCCACTGATCACAGAGAGAATGTAGTTCTTTGATGGGGATGTCATCACTTGCATGGCGAGGTCAGAGAAGCCATCCGCCGGGGCCACCTGGAATGACACACAGCAGTATCACCCTCTGAGAGAGAAATGGGCTGGGGGCGGTGCTAGCTCTAACTTGTCCGCCCTTGATTCCTACTTTCATTGACACCATTTCTTTTGGAGAGAGAGGGCAAGGGACAAGGAAGTCAAACACAGAGCTACAAATCTTCTTCCTGATCATGATATGGTATAGATCTACTGCACAAGAGTAGAAAATACAAATCCAAAGAGGAGGAGTCACGACCACCAACCAAATAAGAGCCCTCACACTGAGGACTGGACTCTGGCAAAGGGCTCAACATGTTTTCAGTCATTTAGTCCTCACACCAATCCTTGCAAGTAGATTTTATCACTCCCATATTATAGATGAAGACCCAGAAGCCCACACGGTAGAGGTGGTTTCGTGACTTGCACACGGTCACGGGTTCTTACGTATTCAGATTTATTTTCTTCATCATGTTTGCTGCCTTTTAAAAAACAATTGAAATTGTGCTGTATGCTAACTCTGTATCTGGACTTGTTTTCACTCACCATTATATCATAAGCATTCCCTTACATCAAAACCAATGTGCAAATATGACATATATGGACTGAATAGACTTCCCCACAACCCCCATCGTGGGCATTTACAATGTAACCAGTCTTCATCCTCAGTTTCCTCACTGCTTTCTCAAATGCACCTCTATGGTAGCCTGCTATGGCAGAATCGGGACCAAAAGGTTCCCCAGGTGCATATGAGCCTGTTCTTTCGAGTCTCACCTTAGCCTGGGTGCCTGAGAGGGGCTGGCCCAGAGAAGTCTGGTCTGCTGCTATGCTCATCCCATGTACAAAGAACAGAGCAGGAGGCTTCAGATGAATGCGATTTGAGCACCAACATTTGCCGACACAAAACAAGCAGTGGAGTCACCCTGAAGCAAGCTCAGCAGCTCAAAGGTAGAAACCAGTGAGGGAAGAGGAGACTAATTTAGTGTCTCTGCTGCCTCTTCTAACCAGGGGCATCAAAGCTGACTTTGTTCCCCCAGGAGAAGGCGTGAGGCGCGTGCTTGCTATTTTGACAGCTATGGTCCCCGCTCATCATGTCTAGGCATGAAGACTTTCTGTGGTCTTTCCCGCTTACCTGTTACCTTTGACCTTTAAGCACATGGGTGACAAGAGGAACTGGCCAAGAAGGAGGGGAGTCCTTGTGTTCACTCCCTTGATCTAAGGAATGTCTATCCCAGTGTAGGTAAATACAAAGAACGTGGATCTGGAAACCTGATTTTTTCTCCTTGGGCAAGTCATAATTTCTAAAGACATGGTTTCCTCCACCATAAAGTGGGGAAATAATCATTCCACTTACCTTGTAGGGTTTTAAGGTTTAAATGAGAGAATATAGCCTTCAAAGTGATTTGTAAACTATAAAGCAACATATACATGAGAAGACCTGTTGTTGTCATTCTTCTCACTGAGGCTGAATTTTTGTAGAAAACTTTCCCCCAGCCCAAGTCTGCCTGAGTACCATACATTTTCACCAGTGTTCTGATGTCTCTCTTTATCCTATGATTCTCTATGTTCCAGGCTAGCTGAGGACCAGTCTTACATACATGTTCTTCTCCTACAGACTGTGTAAAATTAGAAAAACAAGCTATACAACAGGAGTGGCGGGATTTCTTCCTTTTCCCATGGGCATGATGTCTAGCTTCTCTTTGCAAGGTTGGCTTAAGTCACAGCCTTCCTTTGGGTAACCCACTTTTTAGTGCTGGACTACGGGCAACTGAGGGCCAAAAGCAGTGGCTCTCGCAAAGCCTTGCAGACACAGACCAATGCAAAGGGACATGGTGGCTCCAGGCTCATGGACAGCCAAGGAGGCTTAAAGGTACACGGACAGATTTTTCAAATGCACTGACTGCCAGTCTCACAACAAGGACAAGAAGACCAGTGAAGTATCTTGAAGAGACTGGGAAATTGATAGAAGAGATGGCCACTTCAGGAGAGTCTCTTGGTCATTACCTTTGCTGCGTAACTCCACATTTCAATCCGGTCGTTGAGGCGTTTTTTGCACTCGGGCTGTAACCTCACCCGCTTATCTTCCAGGGCCTCCATGAGGCAGGACATTTCTGTGGAAGGAAAGGGATATAAAGAATCTGAAACCACACAGAACAGAGGCATTTCTGTAAGGCTGGGGAGAAGGGTACCTAACCACCCAGGAATTCAGATCTGTAGGCTACACAAAGTTAAACCCATTCTGGAAAACCTGATCCAAGATCTAACATGGAGAATCATGATATTTAACTTCCAAGACTGGCAGTCCAGAGTGTCTCTTATTTTTACTGGGCACACAGGACTCAGAAACAACTTTACACCTGCCCAGGTTCTACCTCACATAGAACCTGTGTATTGAGCCCAATGTGGCCAGAGGGGAAGCTGATAAAGCTGTTCTAGGTTAGGCAAGCTGGGGGAGAGGGCCATATGATGGCTTAACTTATGCTTCCCTGATAGGTCACAGCTAGGTCAGCTCAAACTTGCAGGATTACTCCTAAGTTCATTTGGCCACAAAGGCCTGGTTCCAGCATCAGCCAAGCTCCCAGAGTTATGTTGTCTGTGGTTGAACTGCAGCTACAGAACAGAGTAGCTGCAACTGATGTCTCAGAGGGAGTCTACTCCACCCAGGACAGCTCAGACAGGGTCATAGTGAACGCTGTGACTTACGACGTCCTCGGCCGGGGGTTATGGCAGCACAGTGGTGTTTGATGTCCAGGGCACAAGCTGTATGAAGAACTGGGTCCACAAAGATGTCTGCTTTGCTTTCCTTCAGCATGTTTAACACTTCCTAGAAAGGGAAGGTCATCACAGAGAGAGCTTTTATAGAGGAAATGCTTCAGGTCTGCTGTCTGCAAATACTTTAGATACCAACAAAAAAGTCAAGGTGGGAAGGTTTAGGGTTAACAATAGAGCCTACTCCAAAAAAAACCCAAAAAACAAAACCCGAAAAACAACAGAGCCTATTCTGAGATAGGCAGCAATGTGGTGATGATGCAAAGAATACAGGTTTTTAGCATTTAGTTTAATTCAATAAATACACTTGGGGAGCTGGTATATGCAAAGCTGTTTGCTAAGCAAAGCAGGTGATTGTAAGATGAGATTTGGGTTTTTGACATTCTGGTATTAAATACTAAATGCTAGTGTGACAGTTATTTTGTTACTTTAAGAAGTCCTGAAAATGCGAAATTTGAAAATCAGAGTAATATGCTATATGAAAATTCCCAAAGGTAAATATCTGCAAAAATGTTTCACTTTACCTTCATTATCCTCAAAAGGTAAAAAGAATTGACAAGAGCATAATGCTACTGCAAGAATAATTCTTATTTGAGTTTAAAAAGGTCCTGAACAAGAGACATATAAACATAACAGAGCTGAAACCAACTCTGCAGACCCTCCAATTATACATGATGAAATTATAGGAAGTAAAGACAGGCTGGAAATACTTTCTTAAATACAAATTAATTTGCTCTCAATACAAAGATTGTAGTCCCTGTAAAACAACAACAATGAAAAATCTTCCCAAAACAATACTCAAATATTGTTCAAAAAGTCCTCCTCAGTAAGATGGGACCATTTGATGACAAAGGAAAATATTTAGATTTAGCATTTAGTGAACTCAGGTCATGAGAAATTAGAAATATTTCTAGCAGATGAAAATATTTGCATACAGTATTCACATTGACTCAACAATGACATCACTAAACACTTTTCAAAAAAAGATAAAAGCTTTTTTAAAAAAGATCAAATATATTATTTAATTTTCAATTTTGTAAGATAATGTATGCTTAGCTGTCATATTTTGATAAATTTGTTTTTATTGATGTTTCTGAAATGAATTAAATTTTTAGTTTCATTGATTTTTATGAATGCAGTAGTACACTTAATGATAATATTGGAATTAACATTTGGCTTTGGTATTGCATTCAGAGTGCCCTTTAAACAATGGTCTAGTCATGGAAATGAGACATTCACAAATAATTAGCACACATGAAAGAATATTTAAGTCACAGGCGATTCATGGTCAAGAACCAAACTAAATTTTGGTAAGAGGGAACAGCATAGAATTCTGGGAAGGTTTAGATTTTTATGATGAAAAATGCAGACTATAGTATTAAAAATAAAAAGGAAAAGAGGAGAGAAAAGGAAATGGGGGAAAAATGGTGATTGATGGTGGTTACCTTTTTACACATTTCTGTTTTGATTTTGAGCAGGTTAACCTTGAGACACTCCTCTACTTGACCTGTCTGCTCCTGGGCTGCTGCTTCCTCGGCACATAGATTGGAGATCTGTTCAGGAGACACACAAAAAACAAGGCCACCCTGCTCTCACCAGGAACCTTTGTCACTGAAACATGCCTATATAGTGATCGTCCCATACAAGCGCTCGGGGCTCTTCTCAAACAGATTTCCGGTGGATTTCACTTCCCTCCCTCCAGAGTGAGAAGCCAAGCTCCATTTTCCTTCATAAGGACTGGCATACAGAGTTGAAAGCCACTCAGTGCATGTATCTTTATGCTGTCAATCCTGAAACTTGAGTCAGATAATTCCAGAACTGGTCACGAAGAAGGCTACTCCCCGATTCCATAGGAGGAAGATTTTATAACCAAGAGTAAAATACTAAAAGCAAATGTTTGACATTTAAGGAGGTTCAGGGTCAACCCAAGCTCACAACTTAGAAACACACACACACACACACACACACACACACACACACACACACACACACACACACGCGCACATCCTGAAACATAGTCTGCAACACAGACTAAAAATTTAACCTTCTTTGAACAGCTCTGAGTAAGCTTTCTGAAATATTTTTAACCATGATCCCCAAAAGTTCATTTTTGTTGAACAAGCTTCTCCACATGGTCTTTCCTAGCTGGGAGGTCAAATAATTTCCAAGGACAGGCACTTCTTTACAGCTATTATGGGAGCAATTCTATCTTTCTGCCAAGTCTTGGGGGGGTGTTCTGGGTTGACCATCAGAATAAGGAGAAGGGAAGAACAAACCATAAGTAGATAAGAGAATGCTCTTGTTCAGTAGAGAAACATGGAACCAACATTGTATAGTAACAGAACCTGTGTCAAGTCTAATTCAGTGTTACAGAGAATCAGGAATTCAGACAATGGAGAGCCTAGAAGATGGGCCTTCAATTAACCCTGGAGTCAGGGCTTAGGGAAAGAACTGTTCTCCAACAAAAACGTCTCAGACCAGCTCGGTTCACAACCAGTTCCATACCCAAATCCTACCTCATCTGAGCAGTGTAGCTGAAGCTGAGGATCGAGTCGGTAATCCAGAGCTGACTCCTGGATAATAATCCGGATCTGGTCTTCACAGTCTGAAGAGAGGCGCTACATGTGATAAAAGGAAAATATGTCAGCCTATTAGACAACGTCAACTTTTTATCTGGCCCCTAGCTTGGGGCAAGGATGAAAAAGGCTTTGGGAAAGCAGGGGCAAGTTAAGGACTTCCGAAGTAAAAACTGCCAGGCAGAGCGGTGGCTCCACACTTAAGCCCCTGTAGAGAGCCCAGGCCAGTTTACCTGGTCAGCATATCTCAGCTTGAGGCAAGAGATGACTTGACCTTCTAGCTCCGAATCATCCTTGGCCTTAGTCAGGATTCCGTGACAGAATTTAGGAATGTCAGCTTTACAGGCTTTCCTCAGCACAGGGTTTAAGCGGTAATCTAGAGCAGAAAATAAGTACATGATAACATATTCCAACTGGATTCATAAATTTTTAGAGATCCACTTTCCAAAAAGAGGAGTTATTAAATCAATGACCACAAATAAACCACTGATGTGTTTATTCGCTACATGTTTACTGAGCCCTCACCGTATTGTCTGTAATCAAATTAGGTGAAAGAGTAGATGTGGTGACCCTTAGGAATCCTTCTAATCTGTAGCAGCTCTGCAGGGTCTTGTGAGACCAATATTCTATGCAGTCCTCACAAAAATCAAGCAGACATCAGCAACCTTTCCCATACCAGCTATTCAGGAAATACTGAGAACAAAATAGCCAACTCACCTTGCCCATTGAGTACAAGGTCTTGCAACTCAGAGATGAAATTTCTCTGTTCTAAAACAGATTACCTATATATTGTCCTGCTACATGCAAGAAGTTTTATTAAATCTCTATAATTTTCAAGAACCCTAGCCCTGATTCCTTTTGTACGCCCTTTAAAGCAATTTTCTATTTTTTCAGTCTCTTTCCCATGACTTTCATTCTCTTCTTTTGGATACTATTCAAGGAAGAAGTCATTTTGCTTACATCCAGGCTCTCCCTTAAAATTCACAAGCAACAAAACGCCTATAGTTCAATTAAGTAAGTACATTCCACTTAACTCTATTTAAGTGTGGCACCAGGAAAGCCAAGCCGAGATGTTACCTGTGTTCTGGGTGATCTGGCGCTTGGTTATCATCTGTTTGCATTTGGGATCCATCAATTCACTGTTTTTATTTTGCTTCAAGCACTGCAGCATGGTTTTGGAATCTGCTTCTGGACAGAACCTCTGCAAAGAATCAAAGTTTTATAAAAAAAAGCTATCAAGGGCCAGCCGAGTGGCGCGTTAGTTAAGAGCTGACTTGGGACGCCAGCTCTGAGCAGCAGGGCCCCAGTTCAGATCGCACATTAGGGCCAGTGATGCTGCATCCTCTACAGCTAAGATGGTGAACAGCTCGACCTGGAGTTGGGCTGCCGAGAGTCGCCGGCGACGGCTTAGGCTGCAGTGGGCGGCTGTAAAGCTACTGTGAGTGGCCAGCAGCTGGTGTGAGCTACCAAGGGCCCCGTGAGCAGCCGTCCAATGGCAGGTGAGCAACTGCCGTCCAATGGCCGAAGAGCGCAATGATAACACCAACATGGGCCAGTGAAGCTACGTCCTCCACAACTAGACGGAAGAACAAAAGGACAGCAACTTGCTGTTCCCCTCCCCCAACTCCCCAATTAAATCTTTAAAAAAAAACCTATCCAAATATGGCAATTAACACTATCTGTATCACTCTTATTGAGGAGCTTATGACAGAAGCAGCCTGAAGGTATCACTTGGTATGAGAGAAACACTAAGCCTGCATAAGAACTCAGCCTCAATCTCTACTGTAGTTCTTTACCTATTCTCTACTGTAGTTCTCATACTTCTTTCTCTCACCTGTTTCCTACTTTGTGTAGCATTGATTCCCTACATTCATACTATGTTATATTCCAGGGCATCTCATGAGCTTAGATATTATTTAAGCATGAATATAACAATATTCATTGTTATTCATTGATGGCCATGTAGCTGTGAAGCCCTATTTACTCCATCCCAATGGGAGACTTAGGAATTACCCATTAATCAACGTGAACAGGGATGTGTGGAAAGGACCCGTCTGATTCATCCCTTAACCACAGGGCTAGCCCCGATATACTTGTTAGTGTCTTTGAAGTCAGAGCTCAATTTTTGACGAGTAATAAACTCCATTTCTATCTGCTAATGGTAGTCTACTGACATCTTAATATGGGGATGTGGATTGCTGATTGATTTTTTTATAAAAGTCATCAAAATCTTAACTCAAAAAGTTCCCTCAAATCAAAGCTTGACATTTCCACTTTTGTAGAGGACTCAATTCTACCAGGCCCAGCTAAAAAGACTTCTAATTTCCATAATTCTCTTTGGAATTTATTTGATAGGGTGAAAAGTAGCATTTTATTTTAAAGGGAAACTGAAATAAGGGGTCAGAACATTAAGTTTAATGTCTGTATATACGGATTGACCCAGCGCCTGATACCTCGGTTATTGTCAGCCCTCCTGCAGAATGTTCACTGCAGAAGTGAATAAAGCAAAAGAACTTTGAGAGCAGACAAGCCTTTTGATTGTGGGAGATGATCAGGACATCTGATGGTGGTTTTCTCAGTAGACAACAACTAATTGTCCCAACAGTCTATCATATATTCATTGGACACCTATTTACTGGTAGCTCAGGTCAAAGTGAGGTCAGTTATCTCAGCTCAGTGGTACTCAAACTTGAGCATGCATCAAAATCCACTGGAGGGCTTGTTAAACTCCACTCCTAGAGTTTCTGATTCAGTAGGTCTGGGGTACAGCCCGAGAATTTGTAGGTTCCTAGGTAGGCTACTGCTGCTGCTTTGGGCCCAGACTTTGAGAATTACATCTTAGCTGTATAAAGAGGCTGAAATGGGAAGATTACATGAATGTTCTCACAATTAAAGAAATTTATGCTGTTAATTTTACTTACCCTGTGCTCAGCCCTTGGCTTTGGACCCCTTACCTTTATCATCTGCTTGCAGACTCTCATGAGCGTATAATCCAGTTCTGGATCCATCATCTCTGTCTCCTGCAGCTTAAAAACTTTCTGGTGGCAACGGGTACTTAGCTGCTTCTTGTTTTCTTTCAGACATTCAATAATCTAAGGTGCAAGAGTTATGGTCAAGTTAAGGGGTGTATCTGGGATTGATAATCCATGTATTTTCACTGAAGCATTCAGATTTTAGTGCATCTCCCATTTTTCTATCCAAGTATCTTCCATTTCTAATTCCTAGGTAATAGGAATCAGGTTCTCCTCCCCAAGGAGAATTATATTTATAGACCAACTTCAGAGCTAATAGCAAATGAAGCTGAATACAAGTAATGGATGAATAGCAGGCTGCACTAGACTCTAAAGGGAAGGAAACCATCTCAGGATTCCTGGTTTCTTCCGCCTTCTACAGCTGTTCTTTGTCAAGATTCCTTTTGGAGCACACCTGAGGCTCTCTGACCTTCCCTGGAGTGATAACCCTGACTAGACAGTAGACACATGCTAGGACGATCAGTTCATCTCACCACTTACCACATGAGAATGCTGCATTAGATACCAGGTATAAAGTAGACCCAGTCTTACCCCTGATAAATACAGTCTCATAGAGCAAACGTATATAAACACTTAACTACAATAAAAAAGATGAGTGGAAACAAGCATAAAGTGCTATAGGATAGATTTTAAGATAGTGAATTAAGTATATCCTGAAATCTCCCCTTCCCTATACCATCTGTAATGATAAAGAAGGAAAGCAGATGGGAAGCTGTAGTTGTTAGGGCTGTTGCATAGTCGCAAGTTGGCTATGAAATCCTCACGGAACAACCAAAAATCACCAAATATCTGAGGACAAAAGGTAATCGAATAATTAAAACATGTATTTAATATCCTCAGAACAATAAAGAAGGAAATGGTAAACAAGAATTAAGAACAGGTTGGGCCGGCCAAGTGGAGCATTGGTTAAGAGTTGGCTTGGGACGCCAGCTTTGAGCAGCAGGGCCCCGGTTTGGATCCCACAAGAGGACCCTTAGCTATGCCCTCTACAGCTAAGATGGTAAACAACAGCTCGACCTGGAGCTGGGCTGCCGTGAGTTGCCGGCAACGGAGTAGGCTGTAGCCCCTGCTGAAGTAGGCTGCTGTGAGCTACCATGAGTTGCTGGCAGCCAGCGTGAGCTGCTGTGAGCCGCTGTGAGCGGCTGTCCGATGGCCAGTGAGCGACTGCCTAACCCAGGAAGAGCACAATAATACCAACATGGGCCAATGAAGTGACGTCTTCCACAACTAGACTGAAGAACAAAAGGACAGCAACTTGTTTGTTGCCCTCCTCCAATTCCCCAATAAAATCTTAAAAAAAATAAAAAATAAAATAAATAAAATTAAGAACAGATAGTTACAAAAAGAACCAATTATAGATCTTCAAAATGAAAACTGAAGACATGAATTCTGAGACTTAAAGAGACAACCAGAATAAAGAAATAAAAAACTCATATCTAATTACACCAAAGTGAAATTACAGATTATTAATGATAAGGAGAAAATGAAGAGATAGCGTCACTACACAAGTATGAGAATCAGATTGACATAAGACTTTGCATCAGCAACAGTAGATACAAGAAGACAATGAAGACATTACCTCACAGGAGAGCACTGTGAGAGTGCCCTGAACTAGAAGAGGGAGCTGAATCACTGGGAGAACATTAAAAAAATAAATAAATAAAAAGTCACTTGCTTGTACTTCATTCCTGATGATTCTGGGTAGGGCCCCATTCCATGTATTTAAAAAAGTTTCCTAGGTGATACTTGTGTGACCTTTAGTTAAGAACCTCTGTGCAATTGGAACATAGTGAGGGAATAATTTTAGAGGTGCAGAGTGTTGGGAAAGCTATAGAGAGAAGGAGGCATTTGAAGGACCACGACAAGGTTATTAGGTGGACAAGGTAATCTGAAAGAGGGAAGAGAATAAATAGGAGACAACGAGGAATGCAGGTGAAGAACTTTGGAAAAAGTCTGGTGGAGCTTAAGAGGGGATGATTAGGCTGGATAGGATGTGATGAGGCCTATTCCACCAGCAAAGAATTAATTATTAAAGTGTTACCTTAACATTACTTTTACAATTAAAAAAATAACAACACGAAGTTACCTGGGCATTGCCATATTGCACCGTGGAACAGTAATTCTTGATGTCACTCTTGCAGGCCTCATACAGATCTGGTTCCAGACGGATGTCTTCTGTCTGCATGAGAAGGAACCAGCATGGAAAAGGGGGGTTATTTTAAGCTGCAGATGTCAAATATTCTACACACTTATTTGTTGACTGGATCTTGTCTAGTAATCACAACTTCTACACAACAAAGTGGCAGTCGTGTGGCCACTGCAGTAAAAGGAGAACTGGGATTTAGTTTTAGTTCTGCCACTAGCAACACGGCCTTAGGCTTTCTTTGCACAATGAAATGCTACCATCTATGCCGACCCTTTCATAGGACTGCTGTGAGATGAAATAATATGATGTGGAAACCACTATAGAAAGTTAAAGCCATTATATAAATGTAGGGTTCTACTTTTATTATTATTTAACTGAAAGCTAGGTTCAAAGCTAGGGACCCAAAGTCTCAATTATAATAGGACAATTAGGCCAGCTCCACTTAAACATAATTATCACTGAATCACTACCACTGCATGTGAAAATCTGGTAATGCCACTTTTGCGATATTAATGGTGTTTGGTGTTTGTTACTAATTTTTGCTTAGACTGAGATGAAATAAATGTGATTCACAATACAAAACATATTAAAAATATTTTTAGCTGTTTTTTTTAACATGGTTTGGGTTTAACCTCCAGTAAGTTTCCCCTCGTCGTGCACACTGTGGCTGACTTCCCAATATCCATTTCACCTCAATGATCAGTCAGCTCGTCAGTGCACGGCACTCCGCTGGAGACTGCTGTTGGCCAGGGAGTGGGCACACATCTCAAACTGACACAATCAAATTGAAGGGAAGGATCTGTTTTTCATGGGGAGGTTTCTCTTGTTTTCATTCCCCTGCCTCAGATTGATTTTGGAGCAAAGGGGCCCAGTTGTTGCAGGCAGCCATCATGAGGGAAACCGGCTTTAGGATGAAGCTGGTGCAAGCACAGAGAGTGAGAAGGGAGAGAGCCTTGATCCTTGAGGACACTGCCGATGCAATGATTACATCGCATGGTTACAGCTTGTCGTACTCTGGACTTCCAGTAACGCGGGGTAAAAACTCTCTTGTTCAATTGGCTCCCTGCCCTCACCCAACGTTCTGGTCCCTGTCCCGGGGGTTTTTGGGCCGGGAGGCTGTGGTGCGAGGCATTACCATCTCCAGCTCCTCCACCCGCAGCTGCTTGCGGCACTTGAGGGACACCCTGTGCTCCTTGGCTTCCTGTAGAGTGTCGTTGCGCACGGTAGTACTCAGACAGATCACCACGTCCACTCTGCCAAGGAAAGGAGAAGGCCTGAGACTGGCTGGAGCCACACGAGGGCCGGTGGTCGAGAGCGGGGCTGGGGCAGGGGCAGCACCACCTCCCAGAACTCATGACCCCCTTTACCAGGCTTTTGAATGTCTTTCCTGTAAGTCTCCCTGTGTGTTGACAGCTCTAAAAGCAGCAATTTGACTGTGTATGTCATAGAAGTCAGTCACAGCCCGAATGCTGACTCTATTCCTGATTGGCAGGGAGGCCGGGGAGGTGACATGTGTGCAAGGACAGTTCAATACTTGTTTTGTTAAAAACAAGTGACCAGAGAGGAATGCAGCTCTTATCTCCGGACTGTGTCTTTGATGTAGTGTGAAACTCATTCCTGAAAAGTACAGAAACCTGAGCAAAATGGGAACTTGTTAAACATGAGAGGAAATGTATTCTAGAAACATGCCTTTGCAAAGAGTGACATGGAAGGATTTGGGCGGCCATGCTAATAAAAGCTCATCACTCTCCTCATTTAAGATGTTATTCCTAAACGAATAAAGTTTTTGTTTCATCACTAGGTCTCTAACTCAGTAAGGCCTCTGCTCC
This sequence comes from Hipposideros armiger, assembly GCF_001890085.2. Classification (NCBI taxonomy): domain Eukaryota; kingdom Metazoa; phylum Chordata; class Mammalia; order Chiroptera; family Hipposideridae; genus Hipposideros; species Hipposideros armiger. The sequence continues at coordinate 3,750,104 of NW_017731452.1, read as the reverse complement.
ATCCCTGAAGAGATGACATATAGAATTATGTTGGGAGGAAGTCAGCTAACCTCCTGTATTCACACTGCAACTTGCTGCTCTAAGTACACAATCTGTATCTGCTCCATCAGTTACATAGCCTGAACCTGGAAAAATTAAAAATGCCCCTTTAGCCTATAGGCTTTCCGTATCAGAACTACCAGCACCAGTTGTGGTTTTCAGCAGCTATGAAGATGATGTCCAGACAACCCAAGTGTTTGGCCACACAACCACAGAGTGCGCCGGAGGCCCCCCAGGGCTAATCCTGCCAGACAGCAGGAGGCCGCCGGACACCCTGGCTATCTGTTCAGTAGCTAAGAGAAACTTCAGAGAAGCAGAATGAAACCAACTGAAAGCTACATACTTCTTCTTTATGTTGGGGCAAAGTTTCAACACGTCCTCCTTGCAGGCCATTTTAAACTTGTAAGAGAACCGAAAATCCTTCATCTGCACCTAAAAATGATGGTGAGAAAGAAGATCAGAAGCTCTGTGGCAAGTTCTACCCAGCAGGGCTGGCTGATACCGTGTTCCTATGGTGTGCAGAAGCCTGTTTTCCGGGCCCTGCATGAGTTGCCCTGTCCCTCTCAGGCTTCATGACCTGCCAACCTCCCCACTCCTCCCTCTGCTTCAGGCACACCAGTTCCTTGCCATTCCAATCACACACGTGCTGCTCCCTCAGCCAAGAAGCCCCCCTTTTGCCCAGATCTCTCCATGGTTTGTTCCGTCACTTCCTTGCATTTCTATTCAAATACCTCCATCTGAAGTCCCTTTTCTTCTTCTCCTGCCAGCCCTTCCATTGCTTTATTTTTCTTCATAGGCCCGCCTGAGACTATATTTACTTGTAAACGTGTTCTGTGTCTTTTTCTTACTAGAACGTTGTCTACAGGGCAGGATTTGTCTGTTCCACCACTGTCTCCTGGTGCCCGCACTCTGGAGGCCCTCAATACCATTTGTTAAAGGCTATATGCCCCAAGAAAAGGGCAATTTTACACAGATGCCTGGATTTTGTCCTCCTGGAAGGAAGTGCTTGCTTTACCAAAAACATTTCTTTAGACAGGTGGTAATTATGAAGAGCATTGTTTAACCTTCTAATTGAAATGCCAGGCCTGGGTAGTATGATTTAAAAGAAAAAAAGGCTTAGAGTCCAGTGTATTGATACATATTTGGGCCATTGCAATGAACAGCAACACAAAACAGCAGATCCCACTGTTACTGTAAAAGGAAAGGCTAAAATACCTTATCAAAGCAAGTGGCGCTCCTGAAGTAGGCAATGCCCATTTACCTGTCTCTATCCGCACTGGAGTGCATGCTCCCTAAGGGTATGAACTATGTCTGATTTTATCACTGCATTTCCAGGAGCCTAACAAAGTGTCTGGCCATAGCAGATAAAAACCACATTTCTTGAGAACAAATCAAAATAAGACATATATGTGGAAAATAATGACTGTTCACAGGAGGTGCTCTGGGGTTCTGAGATAGGAAGAGATTCAGTAACCATCCAAGCAGCCAAGCCAGGAAGAATCTGCCAGGTGTTACTGACCAGCTGGAAGTGGGTGACTCCAATGGCGCACTTCTCATTCATGTCCTTCTGGTGTTTGTTCTGTATCAGACACTCCATCAGGTCCCCAGAGTCTATCTGGTTATCTGCCACATCCTGGGGAAGAAAAAGCAAATTTATCCTTCATCTGTAACAATTAATGAGCAAATCTTGCACCCCAGTCCATGAAAAATGCAACCAAGACTGATTCTAGAGCCTTCGCAAACAAGGTACAAAACATGTCAAAATAAGACTGAGAAACTATAAGGGATAAACATTTGGGGAATAACATATACACACACGTTGCCCTGCATGAGGCTCCAGCAAGAACGTGTGCTATGCTGTGCTTTTACTCCTTTCCTCATGTGATGCTGGCAGCTGGATAACATCTAACACTGCTTCCTGTTTGTCAGATCCTCATGGTTCCTGGGTGTGTGTTGGTCCCACAATTTAGATAGTTCAATAAGTGAATAAAGTAATAGAATTCACTCATTACTCAATATCGAAGTACAAGGAGAGAGTTGGAAGGGGAAGCCACTATTACTGCTAACAAATCCTGGGCTGATGTATTGGAAGCCACTTAGCTATGCTAATGGAGGATTCCCCCCTCCCTCTTCTCTTATAAAGGGCATTGCAACAACTGTTGCTAACCACATATCTGGGTACCTACAAAGGATAATCAAATAAAGTTTTCCCAGGATGGTGGCACTCCTCTTGATTCTGTTTACATTTTTAACTTCTCAAAGTTGACTATCACTCAGGAGTAACGTATGCTGAAGACAGAGATGAGTCCAACACATTTGTGGGGCAGAGTCCCAGTAAATTTGGTTCTATTTCTAATCCTCGTTTCTCCAGACATCACTTACGTGGCAAAAGTTCTGAATTATGGGTTCACAGGCTCTCATCAGCAAGGCTTCTATTTGAATATCCTGTAGAAGATTGAATATATTAATTCTGCCTTAGAAAGAACCAGAGGTGGAGATAAGAGCATTTTCTTTCTCTAGCACCTGATGGGCAAATAATCTAATATGTACATTAGGAAACTAATGTAAGTTAGATAGCCCCAGCATAGATAGACCTGCACCTCCACTACACTTTGAAAGGCAAATTTTCTAGAAGCAGATGCAGAATTAAGAACAGTGGGGAGAAAAAAACATTTAACAACAATACTAGAGTATATAAAGCCTTTCAAGTTTTTCCAAAAAGCTGAGCAGTTCAAAATGAACATTGGGATAACTGACATCTATTTTTAGTTTATAAGCTCCTAAATCAGATCATTGTCCTCAAACCAAATGATAAACCACTACCTCTGGGGAACATACACTAAATGCCTTTAAGCAGAGAGTAACCCCTGTGCAGCACTAACTGCTGAAATAACATCTTCCTTTAAAGAGTTACACACCCCAGGATGTCCTCATAAGCCCACAGGGACAATGAGAATGGGAGAGAGGAGATGACAGAAGATGAAAGAAGGCAATAAACTTTTGAAAAAACAGAAAGAAAGAAGAAGAAAAAAAAAGAACCAAAAAAAGACTGGCTGAGAAATGTCATTTTATGTACTGCCAATTTTGACAATTCAAATTGTTCTAAAAGGCTTACGATAAAAAAAAAAAGCAATTCCCTGTTTCCCTGATTTCTGCCCCCACAAGCCAATTTGAACAATTTTAGCTGCCTCCTCCTCAGTAATAATGTCTGTATTTCTAAATAATATGCCTATGCTTATGAGGTTTTTTACTTTTATTTTTTTATGTTTTAGTGGGTTTCAGGATGGAACAGGGATAAACACATGTATTCCATCTTCCATGTTTAACTGGATGTCCCAGGCTTTATTTTATTAAACATACAAACATTAACAAATAACCTAATTGAAAGAGCTAAAGGTAAGAAATAGGAATGCTTAATTAGGTTATTCTTGAATGTGATTAGAAGATTTAAAGTATAGTTGCTATCTTTTCTTAAAGGGGGAAAAAGATTGGTCTAATCACTGTGCTAATTCTAATTTATGAAGAAAACCAAAGGGCTAAATGTATAGAGCGTTTTACTGGAGAAATGAGGAAAGGTGTTCAGGAAACATCATAACATTCTTCTTTATAAAGCAAACAGGTAAAATCTGACGAGGTTTCCTCTGTTTTACAGAGAATCTGTGCTCTCAGGAGTCTAAAAACAGTAGAACCAAGAGAAAAGGAAAGGCTGCTGACAGGGCACTCTCCCTTTTATGAGCTGCAAGCTGCTTACCTCAGATTCTAACTCGGTGAGGTTGCTGACTATATCTCTGCACTCTACAGCCAAGTCATCCAGATGGTCCTGGAGGCACTCAAGCTCCTGCAAATAAAAAGGCAATCCCTTGGCATTGGTCAGTGATACAGATGATCAAGGGAAACTGAGATAACAGTATCTACTTCCTTTTCAGTGGTCCTCCTCCTTTTTTCTTTTTAAAATGACTTCACTGAACAGAACACTAAAGCTTTATTTGACTTCCCAAATTGGGATGGTTTAAAAGATAATTAATTGATGTAATAGGGTGATTAAGAGGGTCAAGAGGGTACAAGAGCCATGCAAATCCTCTGGAAGGCCACGCTGAGAAGTGCAACAAGAATCAATGTTCAGGCGTCCTCAGAGCCTAAGAATCTTATCAGGCCTTTATTCCATTCCATCGACACGCTGCCGTTCCAGTGTTTCCCTGTGTTTTGATAGTCTTTGCCTCACATTTTAAACCTGTATTTTGATAATGATCACTGGACAACAAATTAACAGTGAAAGACATACAGTATTTTAAGGCTCTTTATGGGAAAAGTACGTTGGGACCCAGGATCTTAAACACAGCACAGAACTGATAGTTCCTGCAAGTCAAATCGGGATTCCAACCCTAGCCCATATACAAGGATCCTCTGAGGGAAACTGCAAAACAAGTGAGCACGCCAGGGTTGGGCTATGTAAAAACTATCTCATCTGGGCTTTCAAAACTGAGCTGGAGCTACCTTGTAGCATCAGTCTATTACTATTTCTCTTAGAGATTTAGAGGTTTTTAAGTGTAACATCAGCTCACCTTCTGAAAGCACAACAGCTAATTCTCATCAAAGAGCTCTGTTACCAGATCAATTTTAACTTACTGACAATTCTGCAAGAATCTGTTTTGCAATTAGAATGGGAAGGAAGGAAAAGGGTTGTAGAAATTGTACAACTCTAAAGGAAAATGCACAAACCTTCTGGGAGTAAGACAAATGGCTAAGGGAAAAATCCCATTCACAGACTCCTTTCCTTAGTTTAGCTTCACAGCGATAGGCTGCAATGTAGTGCAGCTTTCTCAGTGTTACTATACAGGGGGTAGGAAAGGAAACTGTTTTCTAGGATTTGGTATGGCCACATCACTTGTTTAATTCCACAGAGGCAGCAGAAAGCAGAACAATAGGCATTTTCTAACAATAAACTCGACAGAACTGCAGCAGGCCCAGGAAGCAAACTGATGAAAATGGTATTTCCAGGCCCAATAGATCTGTGTAGGCAGCCATGTTGTTTCTTAAAAATGTCCAATTCTTGCACATGTCACTTTTTAATAGTTTAATCCCAGAGGGTGTTTTGGAGTAGTGCAAATGGAACTGGGAAACCAGGGTCATGCCTTGTTCTAGTACTAATGGGGATTTCAACAAGTAGCTTGGTTTCCTGCCTTAAAATAGAAGACAAGCTACCCTTCTACTTAATTTGCTAGAATGCAGTAATGTATCTTCTCCGCCTCCTCCTCCTTTTTTTTTTAAAACAAAACTAGGCATAAAATCCTAAGGAACCATTCATGGCATGCATGTAATTCTTGGGGGCTGCCCCTTCTCTGCACTTTCCTGTATGGAAAGGTTATAATATAATTGAACGAATGCCTGGCTAGGATTAGACCTGAGTTTTGGGTAAGGAAGTCAATACACTTCACGTCTCTGAGCCTTAGTTTTGTTAATTACGAGATGGAAAAAAATAAAATAATTCTATTCTTACTTATCTTACAGGACTGCTGTAGGGCCTGCACACCAGTATTTATATACATATGTATATGTATACTTTGCCTTCCCTCAGAGGTGTTTAATGGGGCTTATAAAAGTGCGAAAAGAAAAAGGCAAGATAAAATGAATTAAAAATGAGTAAAAAGAGGAAAGAAAAGGAAAACATGTTAACAAAAGTGGGATGGCGTCAGTCGTGGTACGTTAGTACACAAAATGCCGACCATAAGGTCTGACATACTTGCTACAGGCGGCCATGCCTTTGGCTCTGGGCTTTCCGGAGGTAACACAAAGAGGGGAAAGGATCAATTACAAAATACAGTAACCATAATATAAAAACAAACTGCTTAGGAAAAATACAATTATTCCTGATATAGAGTCCAAAGAGAAAAACTCCCTAAGGATTTCTAATGGCAAGAACATCAAATAATATAATACATCATATCTGTGAAATAAACAGAGATGGATCTTATGGGGTTTTGTACTCTCTGTAAAATGTTAACCATGAACATTATTATTATAATTATTGTAAGATAAACAGGCAGCTATGTCACCTACCTGTCCGGTCTCTGTTTTTTCACTGCACCATTTCCCCAGATCGATCAGGCACTTATCCTGGAGGGCAGGGTCCAGCTTCACATCCATGGCACGCTGGTGCAGGATCCTCTGGACTTCAGCCCGGCACTCCCGCGACAGCTACACGAGAAAGGACAAGCAAAATACTTCAAAGGGACCAAAACCAAAACAAAAGATACTAGAGAATGTCAGGAAACTTATAAATAACTTTATGCCTTGAATCTCTTCCAGAATAAGAATGAAATGTTCTAGGAGGCTTCTAAAAACCCATGTCTCTTGGAATGAGATTATACCTTTGGCATATTTTAATATACTATATGAAATAATATTCTTTTCTCAGAATATTCTGAAAAAGTGAACTGCATTTGTTCAGATTAGGTTAGAGAGTTTTTTGTTTAGCAAAATTAGTTTGCTACTACTCCATGAATGTAGAGTACAATGCTGGGTCCAATTCAGGAGAGAATACACATGAGTCAGGAGAACGGAGTTCGAATTTACCTAAACTCAGAATAAGCAGGCAACAGTAGAAGCAACAGTTTAACGTAAGTCAGAACCAGGCTTTTTTAGATGAGTTAGAAAGAATTATCAGAGGGTGAAACAGGTGAAAACTAACATTTTTGGAAGGATTGTGAGAAAGCTGTCATTGACAGGTACAGTTAATTTCCCTTCCTCAAAGGACCCACACACCTGAGGGAGGGGGAGGTTGATGGAGAGTAACTGCCTAATGGGCATGGGGTTTCCTTCTGGAGACACCGAAATGTTTTGGAAGCAGACAGAGGTGGTGGTTGCACAACTCTGTCAATGTACTAAATGCCATTGAATTTTTCTCTTTAAAATAGTAATGTTCTATGAATTTCACCTTAATTTTTTTTTTTTTAAAGATTTTATTGGGGAATTGGGGGAGGGGAACAGACAAGTTGCTATCCTTGCGCTCCTCAGTCTAGTTGTGGAGGACGTCGCTTCACTGGCCCATGTTGGTATTTTCTTTTTTTTTAGATTTTTTTTAATTGGGGAATTGGAATAGCGCTGGGGAATTGGGGGAAGGGGAACAGACAAGTTGCTGTCATTTTGTTCAGTCTAGTTGTGGAGGACGTTGGCCCAAGTTGACACCATCATTGTGCTCTTCCGGGCGAGGCAGGCCAGTCGCCGGCTTCTGGACGGACGCTCACTGTGGCTGCTGGCCGCTGGCTACACACGGTAGCCCATGGCAACCCACTGCAGCAGGGGTTGCAGCCTACGCTGTTGCCGGCGACTCACCGCAGCCGAGCTCCAAGTTGAGCTGTTGTTCAGCATCTTAGCTGTAGAGGGCAGTGTCACTGGCCCTCATATGTGAGATCTGAACCGGGGCCCTCTGGCATCCCAAACCAGTTCTTAACCATCGCACCATTTGGCCGGCCCAAGAAGTAAATTTTTTAAAAAGACAGATTCCAACTCTTTCTTCATTTAGAAGACAAGGAACCTCCTACTATAGTGATTACCAAGGTGCCAGGATTTAGGACTCTTGTGATTAATGAGAGACTCATCATATGAAGAAAAAAGTAACAATAAATTCCCATATTGTCTTACATGGTAGGATAAAAACTGGGTGAAGACTGCAATAACTGAAGTATGACATTTCTTTATACCTGGGTCTCCTCATTTTGAATACTCAACTTAGACTTTTTGTATTGAGCTCGGAAGGGGTATTTGTTAAGATGCATGTGGAATAATACCATCTCTATTCTCTGACAAATGCAGGACCGAAAAGCAATAGAGTACCTTAAAAAGGCTACGCTGGACAGCAAATAGCATGTCAGTATGGCACCAGAAGGCAGTAAAAGTTGCATGAGAGCCAAGCACACACAAAATAGCCCCAAAAGAGGGGGCAATCAGTGCAGACAAATACCAAGAGGTTTCTGCTCCAATGAGTGTCCTGTGAGCGAGGCCTCATTTAATAGAGACATTCTGGGTCCTGCCAAGGGCAGAAGCCTAAAAACCATTTGTATCTTGGCTAAGAGCTTCTAGTGGATCTTTAACACTAAATAAAGTCAGGGTAGCAGAATTTAACTATTTGTGATTTAGATTTCGGTAGTTTAAAGAAAAAACAGGACATATCCTGACTCACTTTGTTAGAAACATAAAACCAGGTGCAAAGAAGCTGGTAGAACAACTCTATGTACATTCATTGAATGAAGAATTTTCTAGTAGTGCAGCAGCCTCTCCCCACCAGATATACTAACAAAGTTTTCCTAAGGTGACAGAAATTGGAACAACATATAGCAAATTAATTAAAAAACCAATGACGGTAAGAAGAAATGAAGTCAACAGTGACACATACCCTCCTGCCCTGTTCCTCAGTGCGGTAGGCATGTCTGTATAAGCAAGAGAACACAGCTCCGGTAGGTATAGCTTCACTGGTTTCATTCCAACCGTGGGTGTGGCAAAGACGAGATGCATCCCCCTGGCACTTGCGGTATAAGACAGGGTCCAGCCTGTAAGGTTAGGAGTTAAAGGATAACCACTTTTACTATGCCTTTCCTTCTAACACACGTTAAGGGTTTTTACAAGGTTCTTGCTGGTGTAACTGATTGATAGTCACCTCTCTAGGGTAGTGGAGACAACAGGTAAGCAAAAATGTGTTCCTGAATTTGTTCTTCATGAACATACAGTAGCCAGTCTGTAGAAGTTTGTTAACAAAGTCAGAAGAGCTAAGTTCTACCTCAAAGATGTTACTCTGGCTGTGTAAGGCACACAACATGACAGTAACAGACCCAACACTAACACGCCCTGGCTAAGACGAGAAGACAAGGGTTGTAGCAATCAGCAGGTGATTCACAACTTTTTACTCAATACTTTCTTCAAAGTATGAATGAAATTCAAACTTATCTGATACACTAGATTCAATAAGATCAGGAAATAGCAAGATAAACAGAATCTCCCATTCAACTTCCTTTCTAGTAAACTGTTCCTCTTCTTTTTCCCATGCAAGGTGAGGCAATTATAATTTTAGTTTACCTAAATGTGCTTGTCGATTGAAAAAAACTGACATTCAACTTTGACTCTGGAGACAGTGGATTAGGCAATGAGCCTGCTGCTTCTCCAAATCAGACCAAGGATGCTTAATTCTGTCCACATGATAATGTCAGTTTGGGGGGAGGACTACTTAATGGGAGGAGAGAGGCTAATATTTAGAGATTTTTTTTTAACCCATTTAAATTTTAATCTTATCAAAAATTCCTCACAGAAACACCCAGAGTAATCTTTGACCAAATATCTGAGCACCACATGATCTAGTTAGGTTGACACACAAAATTAACCATCATAGAGGGATAAAGGAAAAACAAATCAGTTATATAATATCAAACCAAGTAGTCTTCAGGGTGTACATTATTAAAAGGAAAGGCATTTCATAGTAAAATTATTACAGTTAAGTCATCAATAATAAAAAAGACCTTATAGACCTAAATATGCATGAACTTATTATCAAAACTTTAAAAAAATACAGGAAATATAAACTAACAGAACTGAATGTACAAAGAAACAGATATATAACTAAGGAGAGTCCAATATTTCATAGAAAAATAGAAAATTAGTAAAGATATAGAAGATTTGAAGACCAATAACTCAAACTGATGAATATTTATAGATCATTACAAGCAAAAGTTGTAGAATATGATTCTTTTTTTTAATTTTAATTTTTTAAGATTTCATTGAGGAATTGGAGGGGGAGAGGAACAACGTTGGGGAAGGGGAACAGATAAGTCGCTGCCCTTTTGTTCTTCAGCCTAGTTGTGGAGGATGTCGCTTCACTGGCCCATGTTGGTATTATCATTGCGCTCTTCCTGGGTGAGGCAGTCTCTCGCTGGCCACTGGATGGCCGCTCACTGCGGCTCACAAAAGCCCACACCAGCTGCCGGCCAGCCCCACTGCAGCCTACACTGTCGCCGGTGACTCACGGCAGCTCAGCTCCAGGTCAAGCTGTTGCTCACCATCTTAGCTGTAGAGGGCGCAGCGTCACTGGCCCTCATGTGGGATCTGAACAGGGACCCTGCTGCTCACAGCTGGCGTCCCAAGCCAGCTCTTAACCAATGTGCCACTTGGTCAGCCCTAGAATATGATTCTTTTCTAGTGTAACAGGAATGGTCAGCAAGATAAACTAGATAAATTAGAGGCTGAGCCATAAAACAAGTTTATTTAGAGCAGTTTTTAATCCTGTGAAGCATCTTTTGATCATGGCTGAAGGATTACAGAAGAGAAAAAATATGATTTTCTTAAGGGAGTAAAGTTAGTAACCTCTTTGTTGCTTCCGTTTAGAGGGCCTGAGTAAACACGGGGAAATTCCCACTTGGCTTTCTGTTGTCTTCCAGAGCAAATTTGAGGGGACAGAAACAGAAGCACATTGACTCTTGAAGTAATCTTTCTGGTAAAGTATGAGCGTAAAACCTTATCACCAGAAGTTAATAGCCGAGGAGTAGTGGCTTAAATCAGGAAGGAGCTGCACTTGGGTAGCAGGAGGAGCAGCCTGATCTGGTGCTGGCTGCTTTGGAGGTGGGAAGAGAAAATGACATGGAAAGAAGAGGGGACTGCAGCCAATAAATCTCTGATGGTAACAGATCCTTGTCCTATTCTATCTTGCCCCCCCCCCCGCCATTTTTTTGCTAACAGAATGAGAAGAGAATCAAATTATCACTTACTGATAAGAGCCTCTTAAGATAGAATTCTTTAAATAGTTAAAGAAATAAAAGTAAAATCCCATATCCAGTGTCAATCAATAAAAATAAAAATAAAAATAAAAATGCTCTATTATCTTCTTACAGACATATCTGAAGATGCTTGTTCTGTCCCAAAGGGACTCAAGTTCTTTCTAGATAGGTATTTGTGGTATCAGAAACATATGACCCTGACTTCCAAAGTAGCAGTGAATGGAGACACTTGGGGACAGACCTGCAGGGGCTGCCTCTGCTTTTAGAAACTGTTCTGAAAGGAAGAAAGAGGTTTTTCAGGGGATTGGAGTGTGTCAGCTATTCTAGATCTTAACAAATTCCTACTGATTATTTCAAAAAATACAAGGGATACTGACTACACAGAACAGGCTGAGGCTCACTCTTAACTCTGGCTTCAAAATACTCACTTCCAATCTCGGGAGATGAAATACTGTAGCTCTAACAGACGGTGTTCACAGTCTTCCACCATCTTCTCCGTGTATAAATGTTCCATCAGGCACGATAGGATCCTGGGCATAAAACGGGAAACGGTTAACAAGACATAGAAGAGTTCTGACATGTTCAGAAATCTCACATCAGTATTTCCTTGGTCTGTAGAAAAAGTCCTTTAGCTATTTTCCTACGTCAGTCGGGGACTTACTTTTCTGAGAATCACTCAAATTAAGTCACCCTGACAGAGATTATGCCTTCTATCAACCTCAGAGCCACTTAGCACTTAGGACTCAGCTTACACAAGATCTGTGTGCAGCTGCTTTATTTTTAACTGTTGATGATGAAAAATTTCCAACACATACAAAAAGAGAGAATCTTATAACATCCACCTTCCCTTCCCATAGCTTGATCAACCTATACCTGAGGTTGTGTTAACTTTATACCCTCTTGCCGATATTTTGAAGCAAATCCCAGATACCACATTATCATTTCATTCAGAGGCACTTCAGCATATTTCTCTATACTATAATGTAATAGCATTATCTACCAAAAGAAATTAATTTTTAAAAATCCGTATCATGTAATATCCTGTCAGTTTTCCAAATTTTCCAGTTATCTCATGCCTTTTATTTTTTATTTAAAAAAAATTTTTAAAAAGATTTTTATTGGGGAATTGGGGGATGGGAACAGCGCTGGGGAATTGGGGGAAGGGGAACAGACAAGTTGCTATCCTTTTTGTTCTTCAGTCTAGTTGTGGAGGATGTTGCTTCACTGGCCCAAGTTGGTACCATCATTGCGCTCTTCCCGGCTTCTGGATGGCCGCTCACGGTGGCTGCTGGCTGCCAGCCACACACGGTAGCCCATGGCAGCCCACTGCAGCAGGGGCTGCAGCCTACGCCATCGCCGGCGACTCACGGGCAGCCCAGCTCCAGGTTGAGCTGTTGTTCAGCATCTTAGCTGTAGAGGGCAGTGTCACTGGCCCTCATATGTGGGATCCGAACCGGGCCCTCTGGCATCCCAAGCCAGCTCTTAACGAACGCGCCACTCGGCTGGCCCTTTCATGCCTTTTTAAGTGTTTGTTCAAATCAGGACCCAGAAAAAGGTCCACACATTGCATTTAATTGACAGTTATCATAAATCTATTTTGCATCTGCAGGAGTTCCCTTCTTCCTCCCTATTTGTTGCCATCTTTATAGTTGATGCAGTTGTTTTTATATTGGTAAATATACTTGATTAGTCTTAAGTGTGCTTGTTTATCTTCTCCAATCACACAGAGGTTTAAGGAAGAATACCTTTTTGTAATCCCCTGCCACAGCACGAGCAGCAGGAGTGTATGCATAGCAGAATGATGACAAACATGGACTGAATTCATTTTATTGTTGGATACTGCCAGCTGTATGCTGTAAAGATTTTTGCAGAATGGGAAACCTGTTCTTACCTGCAACCTAGTTTTAAGAACTGTTTTCATATCATATGGAATAAAACTAATGCATGAGATTCAAATACTTCATTATAGCATTGTACAGGTTTCCTAGATCTTGGATGCAACTTCAGAGTTCATTTGGTCCATGATTACCCCTTCTGACCGCCACATTTTGTTTTATATTTCAATTATAATTAATTACTCTCTAATGATTATCAAGTAGCCAATGCATATGAGTCCAGGGTGAAAAGTATGGAGCCAAAGCAGGTGTCGCTTTACCCTGAGAGTTTCTCTCTCTCATTTTTATTTGACCATTCAATGGAATTACTCAATGACCTAATATATAGGCCCATTCTATGCTTAGTCACTGTCAACAAACATCATCACAACGCTGGATCTAGGTGTCTTTACATCAAGGAGGAGGCAGAGCCGGAGTCTCAATTTCCATAATAGTTTTAACAAAAGTTGGTACGTGTTACTGTTTAATAAGATTACAGTTACGATGTTGAGGGAATGTTCCCTGTGCTGCACTGCCAAATAAAATACAATATAAATACCACAAACAAGATAACCTACATTGGGTCTCCCGATCTTATGTGTTTGCAGGCTGTCTGTATTACAGATTCACAAGCTTCATTCAAAGCTCTATCAATGCGGTAATCTGCACCAGGGTCAGTCTCCTGAATCAGCGTTTGAAGCTGGATTAAAAAAAACAAAATTAAGAAGGAAGAAAGAAAGTCACTTATACATCAGGGAAGAGCAATGTTATCTCTTCATAGTCAGTTACTCAGTGTGTTATATCAAGGTATATACAAGGTACTTAACAAGGTACTACAAGTGCCACATGCCAAGCTCAAGGCCTCTTGACAAATACTTTCCAACTGGTTTCTCTACCTTGATGGCAAGTTTTTGTTTAAGCCACTGTTGGGATTACCTGCCTACCAGTCACCTGCCTACCAGTCTGAATCATCCCTGAACATTTGCAAAACAAAAGGTCTTCATAATATACAGGCTGCCTCTTTCCTCCTGTCTATCTATTAATCAGATTACTAAATCTGACACAGGGCCAAGCAAGAACTGAGTGGAGCAGCTTACACAGAAGACTTTTCCAGTTTAAAGGTCTTATTTGGTCCTAAGAATCTAGAACTTGAATTTTGCTGCAAAGACAATGGCATTCCAACAAGCGTACTCTGCTTTATTAAAAACAGCTGTGAGATTTCATTTAGCTTGCAAGAAATATTAATTACAAAAAATAAGAATACTTATCATTTCCTATTTTCCCTCAGCAATCTTTTATACAACCAAAAGGTAAACCAGACCTTATTCATTATAAGAATACAGAAAAGTACTTCTCATTATGCAGCTGAAAATGAGAACATGGTCTTTAACATTTACTTCTGCTTGGTCCATCCTTTGTCATGAAATAAAGCATGAGATGTGCCTGAGACCCTTTTTTCCTGTCTTTGAAGAGAAAGCAGTTGGGGCACAGAGAAAAAAGCTCTAAATTAAGGATCAGAAGACCTGAGCTCTATTAATAGTTCTGGCTCTGCCAGATATTAGCTTTGAGAACACGGGCACGTTGATTAAGCTCTAAGTTCCAGTTCTTTAACTGCAGAGGATTATAAGAATATATAGGAGAAGGCTGTGTAAATGGAAAATCATTTTACAGATGTAAAGATCATTATTACTACAGATGGGTAGCAGATGGTGTTTTGGGGAGGGAATCTGAAAGAACAGAAAGCAAATTTGAAAACTACAATCCTTCTGGTTTGGGTTCCTTTTTTCCAAGTTAAAGAACTGGGGCCTTTTTTGTGTCACAGATTAAGCCTCTGAAGGAGCCTTCTCTGATCCTCATACATTTGACCTACGATCCCCATCACATATTCCGCAGAGAATACAGATCAAAAGAAAATGAAAGAAAACCCTATTCTGTCTATTCTAAAAGAAGTCAATAATCAAGATGAGAGAAATATGAAAGATTTCCCAGTATTCTGGGATGGAAGTTATTTATATCAATTCTTGGTGGCAATTTGGAGAAGCTACAAAAGGCTGTGGTTAGTTGGTAGGAAGATTACTGTCAAAGGAGTATCGATTTTAGTAACGATGTTTGTTGACAAAGACCAAAATATTTACATCTTTTTCATGGGAGTCTGAAAGTCTCTGCAAGAACTGTATCAGTTAAATATCCATGACTGACAGGCAAACGTTGAGAATTCATAATGAATGCACCAGATTGCAGCTATTAATACGAAAAGGAGGCAATGAATGCCCTATAGACACTATTAGGCTAATGGCTTAAGGGGTCATTGCCACTCTGGAATCCAGTGACAGCAGTGTGGGAAATAAACACTAAGGATGTAAATTGCTATACGATTATATATCTATTCTGGCCCCTGACTGCTTAGGAAAAACTTGGGGAAATGCTTCTGGGAAATGATTAGTCTATAGACTGGACTGGGCTATCATCTGGGGGAGACGGGGCCCAGACTCGTTCAGCCATACTGGAGAGAATTTATTAAGTTCTTGATTATGATGCATTTGGAAAAGTATGTACTCATTAAGATAATATTTATTTTTATGCTTCACAGTTTACTATTTGTTGAGAGATCAGTAAATCAAAGCACGACCAAACAGAATAGGAAAAATTAATGGTCAACCATAGGCAGGTATGGAAGTCTACTGTATCATGGAAGAAAACTTGGGAAAAGAAAGAAACCCACTCAAAATAAATTATTTCAAAACATTCCTCCATCTGACTGAGGATGGATAATGTAGTAAAAGACTAAGGAAAAGTTTTTTCTTTTGGATCATTTATTCCTTCAATTCCTAAAAACCATGGGTCCATAAAAAAAAACAAAGTGTTTGTTTCCCACTTAGCTAAACTTAATGTGGGTAAAACCATGTATTTCGCTATTTGAGGCTTAATATCTAGGTTTGAAAGCATTTTTATTCTGGGCACAAAGGATGAGGTGGGCGTTACTTACTTATCTTTCAAGTTGAGTCACTAGCTCTTTTAACAAGCTAAATTTCAAAAAGTTCTGGAGGTTAACTAGGCATCTCAAAATAAAGTCAAATAACTTTATTTTCTTTTTTCTGTACCCCTTAGTACAAGTGTAGCCTCAATTAAAAAAAATAAAATTAAATAGTTTTTAAAAATTAAAAAAACATATATATATATATATATATATATATATATATATATATATATATACGCATATACACACACACACACACACACACACACATATATTCCTGACCATCCCTCCCCTTTCCATGATACATTAAGGATGAAATGCAAACACAGGATGTCTTGATTAATTCTTGGTCTGGGGCCCAGGCACATACATTGTCACAGAGGCTTCCTAGGACAATCATCTGCAAGGACTGCTCCTGAGGAACTCCATACAGGAGCCTTCTTTCTAGGTAGGCTTGGTATTTTGGAGAAGAAGCTACAGTTTTCTATTTTTCCCACCATGGGATAAATTACTGTCTATTCTGGGTCAGAGTAATAGAAGCTAAGAGTAAATTTTACTCCACATCAAAATTCTATGAAAATTTTGTATTTCAGACTGTAAAATTCTGATTTTACATGATTAGCAGGAAAATAAAATTCTAGTAATATTCAATTTTTAATAAAAACACCAACACCACAATAAAAGACTAATGAATTGTGGTTTGCTAGTTTCCCTGAGGAGAGAGCCTGAACTTTCTAATTTAGGTTATAAAGTTAAACTGTATTCTGTGTTTCCTAAAGGGAGGTATAGGAAAAGCACAAATACATCGTACAGGGTACCACTGTGGCATTTGGTATTATAAATTGTTCAAAGACTCTTATTCAGTAAAATATGGACAATGGTCATGAAAGAGAGGCACTGTATCTTTAAAATTTTGTTAACTTTATACTATGTACCTGCTCTGTAGTTATTCAACTGTTTATGAACCCTGGACAATAATAACTAACTTCTCAAGCAAAGTATGCTAATATTTTCCAACTATTTTTATAGAACTGGCCGTAGAGTTTGAAGGCAGAGAAAGAAAGACCTTTCCACGCATAGTTGCCTTAGTCTAACAAGAAAAGATGGTGTGATTTTGAAAACGACATGCTTTCTTGATCCTTCAGGCCTGGAATTCATGCCATGTTGCATATTAGTAATACAAAGAAACTCTTAGAAAATTTCTATTAATTTTAGCTCTCTTTCAGCCTCAATTCCATCAAACCCAATGGGAAAATTCTTTTGGTGGAGGACCTTTTTTGATTTACCAGAACTTGGTTTGCTTCATTGTGAGTTTAGTAAATCCAATCTATCAAGTTACCTTTTAAAAAAAATATTCCAGCAAACAATGCATTTTATCTATTTCTTTAAGTATATAGCTCTTTTTATTGATTATGAGCTCAAACTTCTACTCTGCAGCAGAATCCACATTCTTACTGTGACATGCCTGAAGAAACAATATTCTGTGTCTGATTTTTAGTGCCTAATATTCACTGTGATGTCACAAATGATCCAAAGAAAGTAAGTTGGGACAGTGTCAGGAAGAGGCTCCTCAGCTGATAAAATGTGACATTCAAAATGGCAGTAGAACATTTTTCCTTACCGCCTGCTGGCAGTTCATTCCAAGGTTCCCTTTCTCCCCCCGAACTACTTTCATTAGACAATGCAGGGTTCGCCCTTTTCGATGTAATCCAGAACAGTGGTGTTCAATCTCCCCTCGACAGCTCAGGATGATCTCAGGGCTCAAGGAAAAATCTTCCATCAGCATGCGTCGGTAATCTAACATCTCCCCCTGGCACTCACTGCTCACTTGTCGGCCTAAGTTAGGATTTAAGTCATAACATTATGGTGAGCATTAGGATCAGATATCACCACTTATTAAAGGTACATGTTTTTTTTCCTAGAATATAATATACCATTTATACTATTATTTAAACTGAAAAGTTTAGAATTTAGCAAAAGCTTTATTAGCATAAAATGAGTTTAAGACTCCAGAGACTAGGGTTTACCTTGTCAGCGTTCTGCATTATACAGATTTTATACTACTGAACTAATAATGCAAATGTTTTGCCAATGGAAATCTCAATAGGCTAACTATTCGGGTAAATATGAAAGCCAAGAGCAATCCCTACTGGCCTAGGAGGTTAAAGCTTGTGGAAAAGACTACACTTCAAATATTCACAACAGCCCCCCACCTTCCTTGACCTGTAAATGCCAAATGGGAAAGCTTAAGAAATGTTTTTAAAAAACAGCTCTACTAATGTATAATTGACATATAACAAACTATATTTTTTAAAACATATAAGTGAATAAGTTTGGCATATGTACACATTGGTAAAACCATCACCACAATCAAGATACTGAAAATATATATATCCACCAATTCTAAAAGTTTCCTTATGATCCTTTAGAATTCCTCCCTTTCTTTCTTCTCCACCCACCCGCCCCATCCCGTCAACCATTAATCTACTTTCTGTGACTATAGATTAGTTTACTAGTTTGCAATTATTAGAAGTTTATGTAAATGAAATCATATGGTATGGACTCTTTTTTGACTGACTTCTTTCACTCAGAATAACTATTTTAAGATTCATCCATGTATTTACATTCCTTTTTATTATTACTAAGTAATACTATTGCATTATGTGAATATACTACAATTTGTTTACCCCTTCAGCTGTTGATGGGCATTTGGGTTATTTCCAGTTTGGGGCTATTACAAATAAAGCTATTATTAGCATTCATGTATAAGAGTTTCTATGGACACATGCTTTCATATCTCTTGGGCAACTACCTAAGAGTTACATGGCTGGATCACATGGAAGATGCATGTTTAACTTTTTAAGAAACTGGTAAACTATTTTCCAAAGTGACTATACCATTTTAAATTCCCATCAGCAATGTATGATAGTTCCAATTTTTCCATATCCTCACCAACACTTAATATAAATCAGTCTCTTTAATATTAGCAATCTGTATAACTTTTCTGAATTATCTGTTCATATCGTTTGGCCATTTATTTACTGTCTTTTTGTGTTTCTTGATAATTTGTAGTTTAAGAACATTAACACTCTTTTTTCAATATCAAATTAGGTTACTTTATACATACTATTTTATAATATGCTTTTACTAGTCAATAATTTCCACTTTAGGAAAATTTCATCTAACACCAGGCCATAATAAAAATTCTCCAATTGTCTCCAAAATGTCCTTTGTTTGGTATTCAATCCAAGACCATGCACTAGCTCTGGTTGCTATTCCATTGCTTTACAGGTTACGAGTCCTTCAATACCCAGATATGAAAAAAAAAATTCACCAAAAAGCTCAGAGCTTTATTTAATGATTGATTTTTTCACTTAACTTTTTAATCACTAATTGTCCCAGCACCATTTATTCAATAAGAGCTAGAAATTTAAGTTTTGCAGCCTACAGTCAATATTAAGGAAGACAACCCTGACCTTCTATACATCCTTCTTGGTTCCTTTGTCAGGGGTTCGCTTTTGACTAAACAGACCATAAGTCTGACTCTATGGGGATAAACTTTTCATCTTTTATTGTTTAATTCCTTAATATCATCACTGTTATGATCATAATAGTATCTATCACTTATTGTATGCTACATGCTATTCCAAATTACCTCACTCAGTCTTCATAAGAACTCCTCATCACAGGTAATATTATTTTTTTATAGATAAGAAAAATGAGGTTTGGAGAGATTAAGAAATGTAAACAGTAGACACCCAGTCAGTTAGTTTGGTGACAAAGCCATAATTTGAAGCCATGTCTCTCTGACACAAAGCTCATGTGCTAAATCATTATGCTACTCTGACTCTCCTAAAAATGCTGTACAATATGTATTTAAAAAATTAAAATATTTGGATTTGGATTTGAGAAATATACTTTACTTTGTTAAAAAAAAAAAAAAAAGCAAGCCAGGATATAAAGAAAAACAAAAACAATATCAGGGATTGTTGAGCTAAGAGGAGGGGCCTTCAATAAGGCTTAAGGATACCAAGCCTTAATTCCTCGAGTTATGCTTACAAAGACAGATTCCTGAGTCACAGGCACAAGTGTGCTCAAAAGAGCAAATACAGGGGGAAACTGACATTTACAGGTATAAGATGTTTTAGAATGTGAATCCAAAGAGGAATGAAAAGGATAAAAAGAAATGAACTCCTACCTCTATGCACAGCCGATTCCAGACACATCAGGAGGTAGGAGAGCCTGGCTTCCCGGGACCGGGGAAGGTTTTCCACATTGCACCGGTATTTTTTCAAGTCACTCTTACAGGATTTGGCCAATGAATAACTGACCTTATAATCTTGGGCAATCAGCTTTTGGCGGGTTGTTAGTGCTTCTCGACACTGAATAAAGAGTGTAGTAAGAGAATTGTAAGACTGCTCAGGTGGTTCGGCTGTTCGCATGTACCTGAGGCTCATGGCCAAGTACATGTCAACAACTTGCAGTTGTTACCAAAATGCCTGTGTTTAAATTTGGTTAAAACTGAACACAAGCATGCTAAACTAGTGTGGCAAGAGGCAGGGGTGAATGGGTGGGGAGCCCTGGAATTCTACAGTGAATTGTGGATTGTTGCTGCAATCGATAACAGCTGTTCTAAACACATGCAGATTTGGTAGATTCTAATACATGAACTTGACACAGTATTCTTTTCCACTTTAACAATATCCCTAAAATAAATTTTACCAGAATCAAAGTGGCAACTGACATAATACTCTGAAAGTTTCACTCTATACTTTTAAAATATAATTATTCAATAGTAAAGGAACTGAAATAAAAAACATTTCTTCAGGTGCATAAGGAAAGTAAATGACAGGATAGAAAACCCCAAAATAATTACTTTAGAAAGCCATAAAACATTCTTGCATTCATGCAAGAACAGAAGACTAACAGTAATGACGATGCTTAATGAGACAGCTACTGAAAAATTAAATAGCTAATTACCTATGAAGTACTTTGGTTTGGTTAAATTTCCTGAGTATGTAGGGCTGGCTTCAGTGTGATTCTGAAACAAAATTCTCCAAGTTTACTCTCCACACTGATTCCCAGTTGGCTTCCCAATGTCCAGATATCACAATTCACAATTAAAGCTTCATTTTCTTGGCTTAAGCAAAATACGCTTTGGTTCCCTACTAAAAGCCAACTATCTCACCTCTGAACAGGGTAAGCTTTATCAGTCATTTACATTTTGGTATCAGTTTGCAAGAATATTGTTTGAGAGGATTTGAGAAAGCTTTCAAGAAATGAATAAAATTGGCTTGTTTCAAAATAATACTTACCTTTTCACTCATGGATTCTTCAAATTTATGATTGAAGAGACACTTATACACTCTGCCTTCACCAGCCTGCGTCTATAAGATGGAACACACATACCAGCTCTATACGATGTCAGAGGGGTAGCAGATTGGGGTGGGGGGGTTATCACTTTGTGAGGGGTGTAAATGTCTATTACATTGCTTTGTACACCTGAAACTAATAAAAAAAAAAAAACCAAGATGGAACATACACATTACAGTGATGAGGATGATGATTAGCTAACTAGTTATGCTGAACACTATCCATAATCCTATATAGAACTTTCTGTTAAATTAACATAATGGTGAGTACCTTTGAACAAATGGCTTAGGCTTTTACCAAATTTAGTAGTCACTGAAAGGAAATAGTACCTGCAGTAAAGATGAATAAATATTTCCCATAATGCCTGTCATTTATTCCCAGATACACTGTTAATTAGGGAATTAAGAGAAGTGTCAGTGAGTCGCCCTTTTTATAACATTATGCTAGAGTTAATAAAACTCTTTCAATCAGTGGCTCTGACAGTTAAAACTATTAATTCAAAACAATAGGCAGAGTGGGAGTGTACACAAGTCGCGCTCAGTCCTTTGTTGTAAAGATAATAGATTGTTCCATTTATAGTGTTAGAAAGTTGTTCTATAGGGTCTGTGGGTAGTAATCAAGAATTTGGTTTTAAAAGCTAGCCACCTGTTGTTTTTTCACCTTAGCCAAAAACATATAAATATGTAATATTAATGGCATAGTTTTAGCCATGGAATAGATGTGAATGGAAGTCTCTGGTAAAATAGGATTACCTGTAGGTAAGACAGACTCCCAAGAACTGAAATTGAGAAGTTAGATAAAGTAGAAGAAAGAATGTGTGGAGATTGTCAGAAGCCAAGTGTTAACCAGATGTTAAATCAAGGCTGAGCATCCGTATAACATTTTCTGTTATCCAGAAGCCAACTCCATTCACCTTCCATTTTCAGTGGCTTTTCTACATGTGAGGTTTGTGTTAGTTTATTTTATTTTGGAGTAGAGTATTTTAAAACATTTAAAAAGAAAAGGAAGAAAAGAAGAACGGTTTCAGAGTTGACTCACATTTTCACAAAAACGCTCCCGATCATCTCGACAGGCAAAATATAAATGCCGGTCTAAATGAAAGTCATCTGAGGACAGCTCAGCCACGCGGAGAATGGCTTTCTTGCACAGTTCAGAGACTTGAATCTTGGGATCTCTCTCTTCTGCTTCCTTCACCAGGCCTTTTTCCAAGCAAGATACCACCTCACCTTGTGAATGTGCATCCTAAAATAGTAAGGGTACTAGTGTTTACAATCTCACCACAGTGAGTTTCAAATAAACATCATTTGGTTAAAAACAAAAAAGAGGCTCAACATATAGTTAGCTTATTGATGTTCTACTGAGAAATCAGGTGGGAACCAACCACGCTGTGGAAGTTACAGAAAATATCCTCGATAATCTTTGATTAGAATGTAATGCATGCTTCAAAGGAAAATAGAGATTCTGGTCAATTAAGTATAGTTTAGTTAGCACTAGAAATAGGAACACAAGTTTTTAAAGTTAAAATGTCAGAAAAGTTAAAGGAATTATATTAGCCTAATGCTCTGTTCATAGCTCATGCCAATGCTGAAATAATACCGCAGAAATCTGTTAACTTATCTCGTACGGGGCTAGGTATTTCCCAGATAATAGTGCTTTTAGTCATGTAAAAAAAACAACAACAAACTACAAGATTCTTTGAGAAAAGATATTACAGAAACACTTCCTCTTTTTCTTTATTCTATACTGTCCACAAAGATCCCAATGTTTATAACCTGTAGTGTGATATTCACTTCCATGTTTTAGATTTATGTTAATGTGATTTTAATGAGATTACCATTTATACAAACCACTTTGGAGAGCTTTCCTAAAGCCATCCAATTACCTTTAATTGTACATTGCATCATCCCCATAGCAACCACAAGCATTCATTCATTCAAATATGAGAAACTTCTCCTATTCAAGAGTCCTAATCTTCTATACTTAGAAAATATGCTTCAATAACTTGAGAGGTATAACCATTAACAAAGCAAACCAAAGCAGCAGAAAATACAATGCTATCATTTATTTATACACACATATAAAATCTTTTTATAGTAAAATACCATGTCCATGAAATCATCTGTACATAATAAAAAGATTCCTAAAACCAGATAGGGAAACATTTTCTTTAAGCAAAATTTCAATTCAATATACTGGATTCATTGGGGGGATCACTTCATAGCCCATATATAAATGCTTAACTGCACTGTACAACTGAAACTAATATAAAATAGTATTGAATGTCAACTATAATTTAAAATACACACACACACACACATATATATAGTCACAGGATGTAAAGTACAGCATAAGGAATATAGTAGTCAATGGTGTAATATCTATGTACGGTGTCAGATGGGTAGTAGGCTTGTTGGAGTATCACTTTGTGAGGCGTGTATGTGTCTAATCATTATGTTGTCTTGTACACCTGAAACCAATAATAATAATTTTTTTCAATTCAACAAAAAAAATACATTTAAAAAAAATTTTGTTGTAAATAGCACAATACTTCCCAAGTATTTTTTCATGTTCTCTCCTATTATACCTGTGAAGAGGGGATAAGAGCTGTGGTACCCATTGTGCGGAATTGCAAACAGAGGCCTAGAGGACTGTACCAACTCATCTGAGTTGCAGAATGTAAGATGACTAGCTAAGAGTCCATTGTTTATCTTTCTAGATGGTGAGTTCTATGAAAGCCCTAAAATTATATGTGGGTTTTATATATTTTTCCTGAGGAAGGTTCATAGCTTTCAAAGGTTTGCTGACCCAAAAAAGATTTAGGAAGCACAGCATACTAGCAGATTCTAATGTCTTCCTATTCTCTTTCTATACCTTAACCTTACTCACCAGTTGTATGATTCTATCCAATGCTTAGAAACCTAAGATGACTAAAAAGGTTTTTGGAGAGTTAATTCTGAACATATAAACAAAACTCTGGGGGACAAGTGACAAAAAAATGAGAGAAAAGTGGACAGAAATCCCAAAGATCCAGAGTAAGTTTTATTTTTTCTTCCTAATTTATGAGTGACACTCAGGTTTGTCTGACTATGACCCACTTAGGCAAGGCCTACCCATTTCCACTTCCCAAAGGAAAAACAAACCTATGATAGCAAAGATTTAGACAGAAACCTATCAATCACTTATTATTTACAGCATACAAAAAATTATTATAAACATGATTTTATGTTATAAAACAATATTCTATACCAAATTTAGTAGCCCATAATAACTTACTTAGATGGTTGCGAGCAATCAGGTCTGAATCACATAAGAGTTTGAAAATAATAGCATGATCATCAACTCTTGATTTAGATTCAGCCTTTAGTCCAGGCATCATAGGTTAAGGAAGTGATTTCCATGTAATAAGTCGAAGTATTTATTTCCCTGTATATTTTATGTTTATAACTGTTTTAAATGTGCTACCAGTAAAATTATATTATATTTCTTAATGGTTCCATTTGCTTCTTGTTGAATATAAGGCAGCACCATCATAGTTTGAGACCTCCTAAGAAATCTGAGATTTAATTTTACTTAGAGCAATTGCAGCACCACATATTGGTATTAGGTCATAACATCACCTCCATTAGACGTTTTCATTCATCGTAACTTTAGATAATTTTTTCAAATAAAGATATTTCAGGAATTCTTCTCAGTTCTCAAGAGTCTCTGAGCTTTTTATTTCAGCGCATTTGAGTTATATAACTGAAATGTATGCAAATATTTGACAAAGAAAACTGTTTGGCTAATTACTGAATATGAATGAAAGCAAGGGAGGTAAACTATACACTGGCACATCATCTACAAGAAAATAAAATTACTTAGGTTAAGAAAAGTTAAGTTAAGGGCCGGCCCAGTGGCTCAGTTGGTTAAGAGCTCGCTAAATAGTGTGAGCTCTGAGCAACTAGGGGTTCGATTCCCAGCCCAAGCTGAGCTGCCGCTGAGCTGCCAACAGGTGGCAGGATGGCTCAGCTAAAAAAAAAAGTTAAGTTATTAATACATAGGCTTGACATATGAATAACAAATGATCATATAAATGGATTTACAATGAGTTTTAAAAATTCTATTGTGGTGAGACAAATGTCTATCTTAAAACTACTGCTAGTGTCCTGATCAGTTTTTAGCAGTTCGATAGGTAATATTTTTTTTCTTCCCCATATACCTTGTCCTTCCCTCCACTCTTTTTTTTAAGGACAGAGAAGGATAACACTAATCTCAAAGAGGTAGACAAGAACCCAGTTTTTATCTCTGCTATAAATTCTCTATTTCAACATTTTTGGTGTCTTCTGTGATCTACTTCATTAGATGAAGAGAAAAAGAATGTCTGAATTATTCAAAGTAGTTGGTTAAAAGCATGGAATGATCAATGATATAACTACTGAGTGAAAAGCATAAAGTAGTAATAATGTGGCACATGTCCACATTATGTTCCTGTAAGGAATGCCACATTTGACTTTCTCGTCAGATGATATAAATTATTTACACTTTCAGTTTTGGAGATCTGCCCTTTCATTTTAACAATATTTATTTAGAAGACTCTAAAGATCTAATGCATATTTAGTCTTTGTTCTAAAATTTCTATGTATATTAACATTTTGGAAAAAATCATTATGGTTTTGAAATCATGACATTTATAAGTTCATACAGAGGAGGGAACAAACAGGTTAACCATGACCCCTTCTCCTCTGACGGTTGGAGGAGGTCAGTTCAAAGCCAGTAACAGAGGAGTTTACAAGCTTCAGTGGCAACAAATTTGAATTGATGAGTCTGTTCTCTTCTGTGCTCAGAAGCCAACTTATTAATTTTCAGGATAATTTTCATATCTAAATAACTGGCTTCAGAGAAGTAAGCTATAGTCAGAAAAGGCAAAGAAGGGCTGAGGGCACGCCTCCCCATTTTTAAACTTGGCTGTGGTACCAGAGTGGATTATACAGGAAGGAACATGTTTTTCAGAAGCACAGGCATGAGTCACCTTACTGTCCCCAAAATATAAGAAAGCCTTTGATGCAAGGGTTGGGAGGTTCAGTATGCACAGAAATTCACCTAACTGGTAAGTATAGTAAAAGATGAAAATGACCAAAAAATGCACATGTTGATGGTCCAGAGAAATATTTTTTTTTGTTATTTTAACAAAGCTGAAAACCCTGTCATGTCTTGAGGCTCTAGCACTACTATTTTCTGGAATCATTTCAGTTCAGACTTAGAACTCATATATACCATGGAAGGCAGGTTTTATACTGACAATTCGGATTGCTAGTGGGAAGCTAACCAGCAATTATCTTGGTGGTCAATAGGGATGAACTACTACAAAGAGGTGAGTTGTCACAGTCCCCTCTCAAGTGTGGGCCACTAGTCACAAATACGAACAAATGTCATCACTGATTCCTGATAAGTGTGTCGGGAACACTTACGTGAAGATTTTACAAAGAGTGAGGTTTAGCATTGGATATAATCTCCAAAACCGTAAATAAATCAGAGGAACTTACTGAACTATCAGGGTGACTTAAGTGCTTTTGTGCCATTTCTAGAGTCTGCCGAGAAGAAAAAAAAAATCTGCCTTCTTTATTAAAACTGGACTTTTTTCAGCTTCCTGAAAGCTGTATGCCAAGTTCACAGTGCTCTCAAGATAGACTGAGAAGTTCCCTGTGAAAGGGCCAGAGCCCTGAGCTGGTATGAAGGAAAGGGTATTTGGTGACAGCCAGACAATAGCCAACACTAAAACCTCCATTTGAACTGGTGTGTGCAGTTCCTGCAAACTACACCATGTCCCCCTTTCTCAGTGACGGAAGCCTGAAAAGCATGGTCCAATGAACAAATAGGGGCAGAGACAAATGAATTTTATTTTTTGTCATGTTTCCTAAACAGCAGATTAATGACCAGGGACAATTAATAGCTAATGCCACACAAGGGTCCCAGACTACCTCTCCCACTGGCATCTGTTATTTCTTAAGAGTTTCTTTCATTTTTGTCGAGCAAACAAATTCAGAATAAACTTGGTCAAACCTCCATTGTGACCTTCTGGACAACAGACTCATAAGGTAAAAAATAAGATCAGATATAATTAACCACCCTGGCGGTAATCCCGAGTGTGGCTCGGGGTTAATTTTCACTGCCAGAAGCGGTAACCCCGAGCCACACTTTTTCAAACTTTATCATACCTGGGATGCCTACTAGACTCGTTTGGACAGATTTAAGTAAGTAATTCCTAAGAATTACAGGCCTACAATATAAAACAACAAATTTCCATGCAAAACAATGTACCGCTTTGGGTACAAAATTACTGACATAATCAGACCACCAGGGAGGTTAAGGAAGAAGAAACTAGTTAGGTAGTACTTTCTTTTCTGTCTTTACTAAAACTAGTTCTTCTGAGATGAAGATAATATATCACATTTATAGAGTACCTTTCTTCTGACAAGTTGAAGCACTTTCACATATCTTAAAATTTTCTAATATTTAAATATCTTCTTTTGTACTGGTGTGCTTACTAAATGATTTTTTTTTTTAATGGGAACAGTGAGGTATGCGCAGAGAAAGGTTTGAGAACTCAAGTCTCTCCTAACCTAACTACTATTCCCATAAGACTACAAAATGTTTTGCCAGAGGAACATTACAGGTAACAGTAAGTGGTTTAGTATTTTGAAGATAACACTACTCTTAGCAGATAATTAATTTCTCTGCTTCTCCATACTGTATCGAAACATTCTGTCACAAACAGATGAGATGCATTCATAGGTCAACTAGCCTTAGATCTTGGAGCTGTCTGGACCTCAACTTAAAGGTCACCTCCAGACCTAAATTTTCCCCATGCCAGTCATGAAAGCTTTTCATTTATTAAGTTCGTCAGACCCCTTTGGTGAAGTCAGTGTAGTAAATACCTTTTCTCCAAGCCGAATGCTGCCACATTTCAGAATGTTGATGTCATTTTTGCAGTCATCCATGAAGCCACAGATTAGACGGTAATCACTGAAAATGATGGCCGTCATCTTGGTGATGTATTGGTGACACTGGTACTCAGTGATGTTGCCTCGGTGATCCACCAGGCAGGAAACCAAGTAACCTTTTCCTACTGGTTCATCAGCACATTCTTTAATCTGCTCAAAAGAAAGTGGCTGTTTTACACAAGTATTCTATTCTCACATCAAATGACATTTACGAAAGAGAGAATGTTTGATATTTTCTTGTTGATAGTGTCATGCCTACTAAGATTGTTGTGCCCTCTAGGAAATACCTGATTGATGTGTTTTGCAAGAAAATACATACATATACAAATGCTAGGTAGGACTCATGTCCAAATGGAGTAAAAAAAGCTGTTACAAATTTCAGCTTTATTGAGATACAATTAAAAATCTCTTTTAACATCTACAGTTTTAGAATGGTTCTACCATTCTAAGTGGGTCTACTGAGAAGTTCCTTGATCCATGCAAAGGATGCAATGGACAGTGTGGAAATTAATCTAGGTAATAGGTCTGGAAGACAGGTGCAGAACTGAAGTCTAGTTGCGTGTCCCAGCCAAGCTACACAGCAAACTACTACTGTTAGGTGAACCTAATGGTCAAGCAGAGGAAGGAGGAAAGGCATAATATTGCTTCTTGACATGACATTAATGTGTTCTGAACTCACTATGATTTTAGACATGTGTTTTTGAACTTAGTAGAATCCCAGCTTCACCACTGTGGTCTGGAACAGAATCATGTTTAAAATGATGTTCAGTGCAGTCTGGCAAGGAGTTTGGGAAGGGCAAGACCACTGCAAACCTAATTTGGGTGGCGTAGACATATGATCTAGGGGATCAAGCACAGAGTGATTCCACATGGTTAGTGTTCCTGCAAAGTACATACAAAACCACAAGTGCTAATGAGGCAAGCTAGCCAAAAAGTGCTGGAATGCAGGCATAAAAAAGTGAAATCTACTTATAGGGTTATAGACTTGAATTATGAAGCAAAGAAAGTCGTTTGGAAAAGGCCTACTCATATAGAGAAATTAAAAACCAACAAAAAACGGCAGTTTTGACAAGAGGAAAGAGCCAACTATAAATGTTTATTTTTAATGTAAATGAGAAGGGAGTGTTTTATTGTTTTTTGGAAACCAATCGAGGCCATTCTCCACTACCACACACCACCTATCATAAATATGTACAAAGGGCAAAACAAACACCATCTCCTTTTCCCCAAGGTGCTGGGTGAAAGACATATCACACACTTATCCTAGGCTACTAGGTCTCTTATGTCTAACTCCAGACCAAGTCAAAAACTGAGTTCAAGATAGAAAACTGTGTTTACTTTTAAAGAAGCAAACTTTGGAATTTAAGTAAATAGTCTCACACTGGCTTTAAGAGACAGCATGGATCTTCAACAGTCAAGATGAATGAAATTCTTTCAGCTTAACCTTGAGCTCTTTTTTTGTGATGCCTAAAAACAGAGCCATGAATATATTTCCAGGAAAAGTTTTTTCTTTCTTTTTTTTTGAGCAAAACAGAGTTAAATTTCAAAAGTGAAAGGAGGTACAGCTCCTTGAAAAATCTCAGCATTTGTAATTCAACCACTGAAAAAAACATGCATCAAAAAAAAAAAAAAAACAGGACTAGTGGCAGACACCTGGGTTTTAAACTGTAATGATGTAGAAGTATTCACACAGGCTCTAATACTGGGCAGCCAACAGTTTAAAAATCTGAAGAAAAACCAAGAGCACAATTTGAATGGGAGCCCCAATAAGAAATCAAAAGTATATTTACCTTTAACCACTTCAGATGTTACTGAAATACATAAATGTAGTACTATTTGTATTTCAGTTCACCATCAATTATAAAAGGATGTACAGTGTTTGAATTAGAAAGTTACGCTTTTTATCAACCATTCTATTGGACAGAAGTTTAATATGACAGAAGGAAATTTTCTAAGATTAACAGCATAAAACAGCATTAACTCATTAACACATTTATGAATAGGCGTAAACTCTGAAGTGGCTGGGGAGCAGATTTGCTCTATTTTTGACACGAGGCAGGAGAAAAGCAGGCAGTATTTGGCTCAATCATGGAGGTTAAATAAAAAGTTTGGTTTATAGTTTGCAGGTATTCTTGTGTTGTTTTTCTCCTTGGAAATAGGATTCCAAAATTAAGAAAGAAGATAGGAGGGATATGTAGAATAAAATGTTTTGTTGGCAACTATTTCTTCCTGATATTTAATTTTCCTGACCCCAGTATCTCCCCTAGGAAGGGAGAAGTGCCCTTATAACTTGAATCTGTTAGAGAACCACAATACCCCAAAAGATTACAAGAGGGCCATCATTACAGTATATATTATAAGGAAGCCAGCATTATAATCTTAATATATATTATAAGCAGGCCAAGAATAAAATTATTCTGATGAGTCTGCATATACTCTGAGCTAAAACTCCACATGGCAATCATACTGGTATGCATAGCTAGTCATATATTGGGTCGTTGGGAAAGTCATGAAGTATTTTTCTATGTTTTTCAATGCAAAAATGCATCATGACTTTCCTAACGACCCAATAGCTAGCTAAGGGAGTTTGAGGAGAATACTGAAGCTAGGAGCTAAAGATCAATGTTTCAAAGATATGCTATTGTACATATTGTGAAGCTCCAAGGTAAACTTGAAGAAGGGTCACTGCTATAAAAGAATAAAACATATCTGATCCAGGATTAGAAGGTTTGAGGACCAAAACAGGTTCTACAAGATCGCATAAGGACTGAAGTGAGGAACACGAG
Organism: Hipposideros armiger; assembly: GCF_001890085.2. Taxonomy (NCBI): domain Eukaryota; kingdom Metazoa; phylum Chordata; class Mammalia; order Chiroptera; family Hipposideridae; genus Hipposideros; species Hipposideros armiger. The sequence goes on along the minus strand of NW_017731452.1, from coordinate 3,719,318 downwards.
CTGGGGGCTTGTATGTTTGAGTAGGGTCTTCCTGAAGAGCTCAGAAGAAAGTGGCCCTGACTTAAGTCATCAAATAGTTTGAGGATGGATCTATATGTTGCAAGATCTGTGATTATTAACTTCTGAGACGGAAAAATAGCAACTGCTTGATTTATAATTCTTATACTTCAGTATGCAGAAATCTCTGGCTTTCTCAAATTTCAATCACTGATTACAAAAAATAAAATAAAATACAATAAAAATTTCAATACCACAATTTTCACTAATATTTGTTGTTTATACTAAGCCAAGAAAAATAACTGAAAAAATTTTCCAATTAGCATCCATACAATGCTACACATTTTCATGAATTATTTTTGTCTTGATACTCAACCTTTATTTATAACAATATACACAACAATCTTTTTGCACACCTTTTTAATGCTAACTCCTAGTATTTGAAGCCTATGCTTCTGTGGTTCAGTTGATCCAACTGCATAGCCAAAATGCTTAGAAATGTTTATAAGCCTCCTGGGGAAACCATTTTGATATGCCTCAGACATAGGCAGACTGCAAAATGTGTGACAGCAGCTGAAGACAGGAGCAGCTGTATTTTCTGTTTGGGAACCAACAGAGCCTGATTATCAACTTGTCTGAATCAACAACATCCTACTGTAAGTGTAGGTGAATGTTAACAAAAAGAAGTCTAATTACACCCACATTGGCCTATCTCTCAAACAATACACATGTGAATTCCAAGAAAAGTAAAGTAACTGAGTCATTCCTCCCTTAATGACTGGTCTGGTAAAGAGATGTAGTTTTCTATGCCATTAAAGACCCACAAAATTCTTTCACAGCCTACCTCTGAAATGGTAGATTTGCAAACCTCTCTGGCCACTGATTCAAATTTGGGATCTGTAGTTAGATTCAGCTTATAATTCCACAACAACTATGTACAAGAGAAAAAAACAAAAAGAGCTCCAGTTAGAATAGTATGAAATTTACCATCAGTTATGATAACTATAAATGATTAATGATAAATTATGATAAAAATAAATGATAAAAGTTCATTGTACAGAGTCAGATAAAGTATATTCACACTTCAGTTAACAGAAAAGTATAACAAAATGTCACTGCACTTAAAGATAAAAGGAAAAAATGTGCAGTCAAAAGAAAACACGATCATTTGGCATTTGGACATCCTTTTTTCTTTTCTTTTTTTTTTTAAAGGTTTTATTGGGGAATTGGAGGAGGGGAACAGTGTTGAGGAATTAGGGAAGGGGAACAGACAAGTTGCTGTCCTTTTGTTCTTCAGTCTAGTTGTGGAGGGCATCACTTCACTGGCCCATGTTGGTATTATCATTGCACTCTTCCCAGGTGAGGCTGTTACTCACCGGCCATTGGATGGCCACGGCTCACGGAAGTCCACTGCAGCAGGAGCTGCAGCCTACACCGTGGCCGGTGACCCATGGTAGCCCAGCTCCAGGTTGAGCTGTTGTTCACCATCTTAGCTGTAGAGGGCGCAGCGTCACTGGCCCTCATGTGGGATCTGAACCGGGGCCCTAATGCTCAGAGCTGGCGTCCGAAGCCAACTCTTAACCAATGTGCCACTTGGCTGGCCCTCTTTTTTCTTTTTTTATTTAAGGACAATTTTTTTTAAAGTAAAAAAAATAAATAAATAAAACTAAAATCCCTGATAAAGTTTTTAGAGAAAATATACATAAGTAATATAAGCTAGATTCTGTTTAAGCCAAAAAGTCGAACCTAGAAGATCAGATTTGGTGGGTTTAGTCACAGATTCCACAATCAACAGTAACTTCGTAGATCAGTTTTATGGAGAGTTGCCCATAGTCCAGTTTCCAGGCATATCTATCTTCATTCCTTTAAAACCCTTAACACCATAAGGTCAAATTTACATTTCTTTTGTTATATTTATTCCTAAGTATTTGATTCTTTTTGATGCTACTGTAAGTCAAATTGTTTTATTAATTTCATTTTCAGTTATTCATTGCTGGTCAATAGGAATACAACTGATTTTTGTAAGTTAACCTTCTATTCTGTAACCTTTGGTCTAATTATGAATGTTAGAAAATGTCCCATAATAAAAGTTCAAAAAACAAGTATTGAACTTAATCAAAGGTTTTCTAATGTATCTATTGAGATAATAACATATTTCTCCTTTATAATGATTAATTTTTCAAATGTTAAATTTAACCTCAATTCTGGAGTAAACCCAAATTAGTCTTGATGTAGTTCCCTTCTTTCATGTTACTGGATTCAGTTCTAATTTGCTTAGCATTTTTCCATGTATGGTTCATGAGTGACAATGGACTATTTGTTTCCTTTCTTGTTATATCCTTGTCAGGTGATGTTAAGGTTACGGTAGCCTCACTGAACAGGACGATGTTTCCACTTTTATTACACTCTGAAAGGTTGATGCTATTACTTTCTTAAGTGTTTGTAAAAATTGACCAATAAATCAATCTGGTCCTGGAGTTTTCTTTATTGAGAAGATTTGTATTTACAGATCCAATTTTTTAATTAAACATAGGGTTATTTAAAGGTTCTTCTTGTGTTAGTTTTGGTAAGTTTGTTTTTCTAGGAATTTGTCCATTGCATCAACACTTTCAATTTCATTGGCCAAAAAATTGTTCATAATTATCTTATCTCTTGCTTAATGCCATTAATTCATTCCTGAATTTCCTACTAGATGGAAAGCTACTGAATTTTAAAGATTTGTTCCATTACCTATAATGGGAAAAATGATAATGCCAATGCATTATATTGTTAGATTGTATTAGATTGCTAGGGTTGTCATAACAAAATTCCATAGACTAAGTGGCTTAAATAACAGAACTTCATTATCTCACAATTCTCGAGTCTGAAAGTCAGAGATGAAGGTGTCAACAGTACTGATTTATTCTGAAGCGTCTCTCCTTGGTTTGCAGGTAGCCATCTTCTCCTTGTATCTGTCTATGTTCTTCCCTCTGTGTCTGTGTCTGTGTCCTAATCTTCTCTTTTTATGACATCAGTTCTCCTGTTTTCTGTATACTATTTGTCCTCATGTCCTTCCTATTCTTCAGCCCTTTAAGGTTTTTAGACACAGATCAGCTTCCTTTTGGACTTCTCCTCTGCCAGATTTGGCCTATTGATGAATTTTGAGGGTTTTTCCTAATATTTTGCTTTATAAATAATACCACAACAAATATCCTTTTATGGATACCTTTTAATTCATTCATTTAAGTATAACTACACATAAATTCCTAGAAGTAGAAATACTGGGCCAAAGCATATAAGCATTTTAAGTTGAAGGCTTTATAAAGAAGTTTTCCTTATTTACATTTCTATCCCTAGGCCAGGGCAGAGTTTAGCAAACTCTTTCTGGAAAGGACTGTAAATATTTTAGGCTTTGAAGGTGCCACCCTCTAAATGAGCAGTGACTCATCTAGTAGTCACTGCTGCAGCTACTAGATGATTGTATGGTGACTAAATGAAACAATTTAAAATACAGAATCTAAAGTTGTAAACTTGATAAGCACAGAAACAATTATTTTCATACGGTAGCTGTAACAAAAGAAAAACTTAAGCTTAAGTACAAAAATATTATTTGGCAGAACCTGCTGGTTTCTTCAGTGAAGGAGTATTTGTAGATTTACCATGGCCCTTAACTTAAACAAGGTTTATCATCCTCTTTTTAAGATTAAGAGAATCTAAAAAGACATAATGCTTTCCAGAACAACAGGAAAAGCATCCCAAAATTTGACATCATACATATAAAGCACATATGATAAATTATGGAAAATCCATACTTACATGATTACAGTCTGAAGAAATTTCATTTTCAGGCTAAAAGGAAAAAAAAAAAAGAAGAGATGATGTTTTAAAAAAACTCTCAAGTTTTCAGACACCACCAAAATAAACTCAAAACAGGAAATCTGAATATCCAACGGAATATGTTTCTTCAAAATAAGGAGTAAAATGGGGCTTACATATTTTTTAAATTACTGGGGAGAAACATACCAGCAAAGTAGATGAGACATAATCCCTTTCCAATCAATGGTAATGGAAAAAATGGAGAAGAATGTATCAGAGATAAAGCAATAGTGACATAAGGATCCTTACATGACCCTTCATAATTCTGAAAGCCAAAGAGGATCAGGTACAATAAGGTGTCATTTCTTTAAAGAAAATTACATACACACACACATACACACACACACACACACAACAGGCTTATTAAAGAGGGCAAAGAAGGTCCATCAGTGATTTAAAAATTAGTCTCATGTCACCATTAAGGGAAGCGGGATCACGTGATGGGTACACAGGACCTCTGGGTACTATGTTTATAACTTCTTATGAGTCTATAATCTTGCGAGTCCATAATTTAAAATATAAAGTTTTAGAAAACAAAAATTACATAAATTCATGAATACATTTGTTTTTTAAACCAGGTACATGTACCAGAGAGAAAAATGAACTTTCAATTTCCATGACAAAAAAGGTAGACGAGGTTATGCTTAATACTGCATAGCTTTGCATTACACATCTCCTTCAGTTTCCTTGTTCGTACCTTTCAAGGAGATACAACTATAATACTACACACCATAATAAAGCACTGTTTCTTTTGAGTTTCCATAGCATTCCAGCCTGTTCAGATGAAGTGAATTCTGTGTACCTTCTATGAAATATTACCAATGTAGGTTGTAAAAGGTGTCATTTTCAAAATAAAAAGATTCTATTCAAGGATCAATATAAGGCAACAAAGAAAATAGTAAATATTAACAATTGAGCAGCCACACCTAGCATCACCTCAAGAAGAAAGGCGTTTCTAGGGAACTATTAATTCCACTGCAGGATTTAGTAGGCATTAATACTAATATACAAACTCGTTTTTGCAATTAGTGATAAAATATTACATTAAAATTGACTTTAATAGCTCGCTAAGTAATCACAGATTATAACACACCGCTTCTGAACTTTCTCCCTACTTATATAAGAATAGATATTTTAATGCCTTTTATGAGGTGCCTTCTGCAGCTCAGAAATCAACTTCCATACTATGACATTAGTTAACAATCTAGCTTAACTCTTTTCCCTCCACTTCAATTCCAAGTGCTCAATTGATCTCTTAGCAGTTTACTAACAAGAATGCTTTTTGTTTAGGCAGTTTTCTATCTTGTTTCCTTTTAATCCACCTCTTATATATTTTTTCAATCAATCAGCAATTCTAGCTCTTTCTCAAACAAAGCATGGAAAACAATTAGTATCACTATTATTTCTACTCATATTCATTTGTTTCTACTAAACAATAACTTTGGAGTAAAGGGGCAGTCTTGAAAGAAACTCAGAGTGCTGGAGAATTTTCAAACTAACATAGTCAAGGAAGATGTAAGTTACTCATGGAAAAAAAAAGTGTTGTCCTGTTTCAAGTCCACAGGACCTATATTAGGAAATCAATGATTGTTTTAATGGCTTGCTTCCCTACTGTGGTAAGCTGAATTATTTCCCCCAATTTGCCAGCCCTCTTTAATACAGATCCTTTGTCCTGTAACTGCAGTCTCCTGCTGAGGACTGAATACATACACCCAGCTCTACTGATGTTCCATTGATGGTAGGCTAGTCCACCGACTTGCTTTGGCTAATAGGTTTTAGCAGACATAATGTGAGCATAGGCTTTAAATGTGCTTGGGTGTTTTGGCTTGCATTCTCACATTCCTGCCATTCCCCCTGAGAAGAACATGTCCAGGATGCTGCTAGTACAAGGAGAAGGAGAGACATGGAGCAGAGCCAACCCAACTGACATGCACAGCCGTGAGCAAGAAAAATAAAAATCTGTCATTATGAGCCCTTGAAATTTTGAAGAAAAAAAAAGACTAATATACCTATCAAGCAAATGAAATAAAAATTCAAAACCTTTAAGTTGCAATTGGTAACAGCTATGATCTAATTTAGTGAGTTTTATAAACACGGAGTACTGTACCTTTTATGAAGGAATGACATAATCCAGAGAGACACAAATGAACTGAAAACTTGGCAGCTAGTGTTTGGTTTTCATCGCTTTGGTTGCCTAGATTTGCAATGACAATAAACTGTTCTTATTTTTTTCTTTCTAGATTCAGTTTCTCTACCCAGAAAGAGAAGATGACAATATAGGAATGCCGTAAGAATAAGGTTATGATGTTAAGCCACTGATATTCATAGAACTAAATAGCTATGAAGAATTTCTAAATGTAACTGCAAATAATTAATTTCAGAAATTTAAGAGTCTTTAGAGTCAAAGGACATAGCATTGGTCTAGAGGAATAGAACAGAGACCTAAAAAATATAAAATATGAAGTAGTATACCAAAACAGTGGGAGCATGAATACCAGCACAAACTAACTATAGAGAGAGTGTAAAAATAAAATGCTATGCTTTAGCACTCAGCCATTTGATAAGACACTAAAAGACAGAAATCTCAAGAAACAAACATGTGGGCGCTGACACAGGTTTGGTGCCCAGATTGTACCCTTCCCATGATGTCCCAATCAAATCATTTAATCAGACATAGTATTATATATCTATTTTCACAACTGTAAATGGAGACAGGGTTGACTGTCTTTACTCTTACAAGACGAATAATATTAGGAATAACAAACCCAGAATGGCTAAGGTAGAATAGGGCTGAGGATTCCCTCCCTTTTGTTAACAATCAGTGAAATAATACTCTGTTGTGTCCCAAGAAATGAATCGACAAGTAAATATAGCACTGAATAATTATGATGTACACAAAATTGTGCTAGGCATTTTTGTGGGATATAGAAGATAAGACATTGTCTCTAACCTCAGGTAGTTTACAATCCAGCTGCAGAGATAAAATGGCACAATCAAGCAATTAAGCAGGAGTAGGGACTTGGGCTGGGTCTAAAGGATTAGATAGAAGAACGATTTCCAAAGAGGATGTCAGTTAGCTGATGCCCCCCCACTCCCCGGGGTTTAGGAAGATAATAATAAAATGTGTTCTTTTTAAAAAGCTCACCCTTGATCCGGAAGGACGTTGGTGTTAAGGGAGAATATAGCTACCATGTCTTCCAGTGCTTTGGCGAAACCTCAGATGCGTGGCCTTCTGGCCAAGCGTCTGCGAGTTCATATTGTTGGAGCAGTCATTGTTTCCCTGGGGGTTGCAGCTTTCTATAAGTTTGCTGTGGCTGAACCAAGGAAGAAGGCATATGCAGATTTCTACAGAACTTAGGATTCCATGAAAGATTTTGAGGAGATGAGGAAGGCTGGTATTTTTCAGAGTGCAAAGTGATTTCGGAGTGTAAAGAATTTGAGTTGATTTCCACGGAAGTTTGTCACTGAGTTGTGTTCCTGAACTATGAAACATGGATATTTGGGCTAAGGGATAGTTTCTCTTGGTAAACAAACAATTAAATGTTAAAAAAAAAAAAAAGCTCACCCTTTATATTTTAATTTTTTATAATATGTATGTTAGAATGATTAATATTTTATGAATCACTATATATCTATTAGGGATATGCCTAATCATTTCTTCAAAGGATAAGAACATGATCAAGATAGAGGATTAAGAGCTGAAACTTTTTTTTGTAGAGGGCAGCGTCACTGGCCCTCATATGTGGGATCCGAACCAGGGCCCTATGGCGTCCCATGCCAGCTCTTAACCATCGCGCCACTCGGCCGGCCCTGAAACTTTTTTTAAATTTAATTTTTTATATTAGTTTCAGGTGTATAAATCATAATGATTAGACATTTACAGCCCTCACAAAGTGATAACTCTCCCCTTCAAGTCTACTACCCCTCTGACATCGTATATAGCTGTCACAATACCACTGACTATATTCCCTATACTGTACTTTACATCCCATGAATATCTATCTATCTATCCATCCATCCATCCATCCATCCATCCAATTATAGCTGACATTCAATACTATTCTTCATCAGCTTCAGGTGTACAGTGCAGTGGTCAGTCATCTACACAATCTATGAAGTGATCCCCCCGATAAGTCCAGTACCTATCTGACACCCTACATAGTCTTTACGACATTACTGATTATATTCTGCATACTGTATTTCACATCCCTGTGAGTATTTTGTGACTACCAATTTGTACTTTCTAATCCCTCCGCCTTTTCTTCCATTCCCCAACCCCCTTGCCATCTAGCAACCATCACTTTTTTCTCTATATCTCTGAGTCTATTTCTGCTTTGTTTAAGAGCTGAAACTTTTCTTCTAACCAGTTTAGTAGAAGTCCTACCCCCAACCCCACCCCCACAATCGAAAGGAAAAGTGAGGGCTCCTGGCCTGTGGAAGCATCAAATTAGAAGCTGAGCTCTGCCATATTATTAACTGCTCTCTAACACTGTGGAGATAGAACTCTGAGCTGCAAAAAGAAGAGACCCTTATTTCAAATGTTTCCTCCTTGGAAATAAAACAATTGTCCTCTGAACAATGGAAAACTGGGAGGAGAACATTTTATGAAAAGCTTCATAAATAGCTTTCTGTTAATTTAATGACCAAATCTTGCGGAACAGACTGCTGAAGTTGCATATATTCATATCAATAAAGAACTATGATGAATAGTGGAAAAAGAGAATGTGATACATCCCCCCAATCCAACACAGCAATGACTAAAATAGAGAAGAAACTCAGTTAATGGTGAATAATTGATGCAACAACAACACTGTAAAGGATTAAAGCACTAAGCACTTGGAGAAACCTGCCTGACTCCAATAAGCAGGAAATAGTGAAAGCTGTCACTTAACTGAGCTAGGTGCTACAATAATTTCTTACAACATGATGGACTGTAACATAAATGGTATTGTTTGATTTTACAAATGACGATATTGAAATACAGAGAAACTGAGTAACGTGGTGAAGGGTACCTTACTAGGAGACAACACAACGATTTTAATAATGATAGTAGGTGGCAACTAATACTTATTGTGATGCTTTCAGCTTGATACTTCCCCCAAAAGGCTTGGTAGGCCAGGCTTAGCACAGCGATGGAGGGACCTTTGGGAGGTGCAAGAGAAAGGAAGGTAAACAGGATGAATAAACAGAACTAGTGTTCTAGAGTGATTTGTCTGACAGATATATGATGAATTTTGATGTAGGCAGCCCAGTTAAGAAACTGATGGAGTAATTAGATCAACGAGGGATCTTGGATTAACCCTTGAATAACCACAGCAAGTTATAAAACACTGTTCATTTGGTTTTCCAAAATCAATGATTTAAATGTTTTGGGTATTACTGTATTTTCTTGTTAGGTAAGCCAAAGCTGAAATAGTTGATTTTGAAGCTTAAAACCCTAGCCTTCCTTTGAGTTTTGTAAATTCAGAATGGGTTGTAAAGAAAGGAATAGACTAACAGAAGTACTCAGCGATAGAAGCTGAATGATTTGGGGTTAGTCACTTAACTTCTCCGGGCCCTTGAGGACAGGCTTTGGACCAGAACAGGGTTTTCTTCATCTAGGATCCATGAACAGACTTGAGGAGTGAGACTGTCTTAAATCTGAATACAAACTTTTGTGTGCAAGTATATTTTTCTAAGAAGAAAATCCACGGCTGTCATGATAATTTCAAAAACATCCATAAGACAAGAAAAAACTAAGAAACACCTATCTAAAACGCTTGAGATTCTTTCTAGCTTTATGAGTCTATAAAATCTGAGATGTAGAATATAAAAATAGAAATATTTATTGAATTCCACTTCTTTTAATGCTGGCAATTTGCATATTATGATCCATGGTTTCCTTTTTTTTTTCATCTTAATCATTCTGAGCTGGTCAAATTAGATCAACCATCACATTCATTTAGGAGGATTGTTTTTACAGAAAGTACAAGTGTGAAACTATGATTTCCCCGAGGCGAGCAGGCTGAGTTAATGAGTCTGGTGGGAGAAATGAAAGCATTCACAAAACTAACTTGGAAGTTGCTCTAGTTCCTGAAACAGAAATGCTTGTATTGTGTCTAAAATATGGAATATTCTGCAGTTGCATTGACCGAAGCTGAGCTACCTACCAGATCGCACCTGACACTAAATTAAATGACAGCAGACTCTGTTTATTAATCACCTGGGAGAAAACAAACAAAAAATGTCAACAGTACCCGTGCTTTCACGGCCTTGCAAAAATCTAAAGGTTGGTAAACAACCTGATGACTCCTTCTGATTACAGACCTTCTGTTGCGGTCGTGAGTAAATTCTTCTGGAAGTTTATTCATTAAGAACCCAATAAACTCCCAACTATATGAACAATCCACTTATTAACTTGGCTCAAACCACTCCCCTCCTGCCCACCAAAAAAGCAAACTCAATACAATATAGTTAGTAATGATTAGGGAAACACAGTCTTAATTTAGACTTGATAAACTTTCCCTTAGCAAGTATAAACTCATAACCCTCAATCAGACTCATAACTAAGTTCCTCTTATTCTGGCTCAATCAGAATTAATTTTTCTTATTTGTACCAAGGAATAGCTGCTAAGTATTGTTTTTCCAAAAGGATAGTGATCAACATAGGCTTCGTGGCCTCCAACAATGTTATGATTCACTAAAGAGTTGTTCTTTTGTATGATTCTTTAACATACATCCATCTTTTCAAAAAGGATTTACGTACAGGTCCAATGGGAGATTTAAAAAAAAGTATGAGATGGAGATTACAGATGCTGGCTCTCAAGTAAATTAGTGTGGTAGGGGAGATAAAACTCGAGTCTATGCCTAACCATCATACAAAACTGAATGTGGAGTTGGGTGTGTGTGTGTGTGTGAGGGGGGTCAGGGTGGGGGGAGGAGGGTGTGAGCTGGTATTTTAAAGAATGAAAAAACATCCTTCACGAGTAGGATGGTAGAAAAAAAAAAACAGAGTCTAACGGAAGATGGTACATTTAAATTGAGCCTTAAAAGGAGGTTGTAATTTGGTGCTGTGATGCTGTATGTTGAGGAGGGTAAGATGGCAACTGTGAGATGAAAAGGCACATTCTGTGCAGAGGGCAGAGAACTTAGTATAGCAAGGAACCCTATGGTGACCATTCTTAGGCTTATATACTCGGCATCTCTGATACATGATAGGATAATTACAAAGTTTTAATAAAATCTGAACACTGGTCCAATAATGATCTCCTATAATCCAAATTAATATGTTATGTTAAACACAGTGTAGAGAGTGGTGATTTAATTTAAGGTTATTCATCTGTGTGCTTCCTCAGTGGGTGATGGGATAACAGCTGGGAAATACTGTGTAGTTACATCTTTTTTAAAAAAATCTTTAAATATTTTGTTAACTTTGAAGAAGAAATAAGAACAGTTATTCAGAAGCTAGAGACACTCAAGCACTGATCTATACATAGAGTTTCCACACAGCTGAAGAAGTTTACAACAAATTGACAAAAAATAGTACAGAAGACCCATGTACAGAAAGATTTTGAAAAATCCATCTCTAGAAAGCAGGTCAGATGGAGTCAAAGACCTCGCTGACTGTAGGAGAATCAATGGGGAGCAATGGAAACCCTTCTGCTGGGGCATAAAGGTAGGAACTAGTCTGTGCAATCAAGAAAAAGTTCTTTTTCCTCTGATATAAATGTTTGCCTCTGGTTTGGGCTCAGAGAAAGGTCCTGATCAGTTGAACTGGTTGTCAATCAAGATCCCCTTCATTTTCATTGTCTTGGTTTCCTGTTTGGCTGGCTCTGGCAGGCTCTTTTGCTCATGCCCTACAGCTCCAGTTGTTTTCAATCACTTTGGCATTCTGTGCATATGAGTCAGCAGCCTCCCTAGCCTGTCTCCTCTTCCCTTCCTTAACAGTAGACACACTGACAGAGCTGAACTTGCCCATGTCTCTGGCCTGTTTGGTCATCATCGCCTTTGTAGGGGGCTCTTGTTTCTGAGTATATACATTCGTTCCTCCAAAACCCTGGCCGAACTTGGCTACTCCTCGATTCACAGTGAAGGTCCCAGGAGCATTCTCCCCCTGGAACTGGTAGAAGAGTAGCAGACCCCACTTTGCACACTGCTTCCTGTACTGCTGTTCAGTGCCTTCAGGCCTCTGAAGATAGACAGTCTCCTGTCTTCAGTGTTACAAAACCTGTGGGCATGTTTGGCAGCATCAATTACACAGGACCGAGCCCGGCCTCATGGACAATTTTTCTAACTGACAGTCCAGCACCAGGGCCATCTGGCCACACAAACAGTAGGTGTGCAGGGGCTCCTGCCATTGTCATGTTCCCAGTCCCAGGTGTTGGAGCAGACTACCCGCTGGGACACTACTTTAGGCATAGCTCAGAAGAGCAGCCTGAAAACTAAATGCCAAGAATAACGTATAGCTACTTCTATAGGAACATGTCGAGTTTTAAAAGGGGTAAAAGACAGATAGGCAAGACCCCCACAGACAAATTAGGGCCCACTTATCCCTGGCTCTTGGATAGTCTCACATAAATGCAAGGCAGTGATGGGGCTATGGTGAGGTCAAGGCTTGCCTGCCTTGGACCTTTAAAATGAAAATCCCCTTAATGCCTTTTAATTCCAATAAAGTCAAAAGGGGTGTGTGTGTGTGTGTGTGTGATACACACACACATATATGATGGGGCAATTAACAAACAGTTCTGCTCTGGTTCAGATAACATACTTACTCATACATATAAATACTGGCAAGGTTTTCAGCTCTGTCAAGTACTAATTCATTCACATTCAGTGAGGTTATACCCCTGTTCTGAAAATATGAAAACACATAGCAAGCTGGCTAATTACTGGACTTAATGACTGACTGCCAAAAAAAAAAAAAAAAGTCTGAGCACCTCTTGACTCATGACAGATGATCCATATCCACGAAGATGCTAACACCCCAGAATTTACTGAGAATTCAAATTACATCTTACTTTTAAGAAAACTCTTTAAAACTAAATCGACCAAATGGAAATATTCAAAATGAATATAACTGATCATTTTTGTGCCCAGAGCAGGGAATGCCAAATAAGGATATAGTATAGTCGTCTCCGTTATCCGTGGGGGATGTGTTCCAAGGCCCCAGTGGATGCCTGAAACCATGGAGAGTACCAAACCCCACACATGGTGTTTTTTTCTCTACATACATACATACCAACGATAAAGTTTAACTTATAAATTGGGCACAGGAAGAGACCAATAGTAAATAATAAAAAAATAGAACAATGATAACAGTATACTGTAATTTAAGTTATGTGAATGTGGTCTCTCTCTAAATGTCTTATTGTACTGTACTCACCTTTTCACTTAAAGGAAGCACTTTATGTTTCTCTCTGGCATATCCAAATTGCCAGCACCAGTACTCTTGTACTTTGGGGTCATTATTACATAAACCAAGGGTTACCTGAACACAAGCACTGCAATGCTGCAATAGTTGATCAGATAGCCAGATGACTAACGGGTGAGTAGCATATACAGGGTGGAAACACGGACAAAGGCATGATTCACATCTCGGGCAGGACAGAGCAGGACTGTACTAGATTTCATCACACTACTCAGAATAGCATGTGATTTAAAACTTATGAATTGTTTATTTCTGGAATTTCCCATTTAATATTTTCGGACCGCAGTTGTCTGCGGATATCTGAAACCTTGAAAAGCAAAACCATGGATAAGGTGGGGCTACCATAATCTAGCTACTGTGTTTCCCTGAAAATAAGACTTAACTGGAAAAGAAGCCCTAGCATGATTTTTCAGGATGCTCGTAATATATGCCCTACTCCAAACGTAATCCCCAGTTAAGACTGTCAGCCAGACATGAGTGTTTGAATAAATGTAGATTTTTGTACATGAATAAATGAATAAATGTAGATTGTTTGAGCAAAACTTAATATAAGACCTGGTCTTATTTTTGGGGAAACACGGTATTGAATGAAAACGACATCATTATGGCAAAAGGCTACATATTGGATTACGGTTTTACAAATCTTAAAGTTTATAAAAATGTAAATTATAAAAATACGGAATTTTCTCTACTGTAAGCAATACTGTAAACTCTTTCTCCATTTTCCTCCCCATTTGACTATTATAAATTAGAAACAGAGGTACCTATAAACTGTAGGAGATGGGTCATCCTCAAAAAAATGTTTGGAGATTATTCCTTTTCACATATAGAGCTCAGTCAACCTTTTCATCCATTTCCTATTTCAGGCTGCCCAATATTCAAGAAACGTAGAGCTGTTTTGTAATGACAAGTGTTTTAAAATCCAATGATGGCCTTGCAAAGACCCTGCCTCATTTCCCTATTCACAATGTAAATGAATGTGTTTCTTGGGGACTAAATCACCCTGATGAGAGCCTGCTATCAGCAAGGAGGGAAAAGTTACCTCCCACCATTCATTTTTTTCTCCCTAGGAGATTACTTAGAAATCTGGAATCCAGTTTGGTGCTGGTGGAGAGGATTTTTACCTCATTTATGGAGGAAGGAAAATAGAGTCAAGCATTCTATCAAATGCTTGACCAGATTCCTCTTTAACCCCAGGAGAAAGAATCTTGAAAAGGACCTTTCCACTTGGTTCCCAACCATGGCAAGCGCACAGCTATAAAGGGTTAAAAGACTGTTTCTCATTGCCCAGTTGCCTGGGTAAAGTCAGTTTGGGTGCCCATGTTACAAGAGTGGCACCTAGAGCAATATTGTTCAGTCCAAAGTGGCTAACATTTATAAACTGTTTTGTAAGAAATTCATCAAAAAGGCCATACAGCAGGTCCTCACATGACATCGTTTCATTCAATGTTATTACGTTGATTAGATGCTGGAGGAGCTTAACTCTTGTTTATGTCAATTACGTTCCTTATTTTTACCTCAGTATGCAAGAAGAAAAGCTTTGAGCATTTACATGAGATACATCCGCTCTGTTAATATGTACTAAATAAAATCCATAAAATGCAACATTCTAAGACATTTAATATACATACTTAGGTTGTAAACAGTCCTGTACACATGTATGTGTCTACTCTGAGTCATTTGTTTAGTTAAGAATCTTAACAACATTATGAATGTTGGTGGCTAGTTATGACACTAAAATAAAGAATCCATAATTACATACATAAGTCAATTTATGGGATTCATGACAGATTTTAAAAATAAAAATGTAGGACATAATTCACACTAAGGTATCTTAGTGCGAATTTTTAAAAGATTTTATTGGGGAATTGGGGGGAGGGGAATAGCACTGGGGAATTGGGGGAAGGGGAACAGACAAGTTGCTGTCCTTTTGTTCTTCAGTCTAGTTGTGGAGGATGTCACTTCACTGGCCCA
>NW_017731452.1:3666249-3703858 GCF_001890085.2 Hipposideros armiger | reverse complement strand
GTGGGATCCGAACCGCAGCCCTGCTGCTCAGAGCTGGCGCTCCCAAGCGAGCTCTTAACCAGCTGAGCCACTCGGCTGGCACCTCTTAGAATATTTTATCTAATTAAGTAACTTACTAAAAACTTTTAGCCAGAATTTTATTTCAACTTTATCTAAAAATTACCAAAAACACACTTTAAAACATAATGTGCAAGTTATGAAGTTAATGAAGTTTGAAAAGAAAGAGAAGTGAATACTTCCTTTCCAAAAGGCTTGACACTGAACAAACAATTTCAATATTCATGACTTACAAAATAATTTATTCAACTGGTTACTAAAATTGTCACTGTTTTCAGAACAAAGAAACAATGTATAAGAATAGAAAGTTGACTTTCCTGGTTTAAAACTGCCACTTATTAGTTCATTTTGGGGCCATTAAAATTTTCTAAGTTTTTCTAGTTTTATTTTGTTCCCCCTGCCCCCTTGGAGGTGGTAGTACCTCAATTAAAAACAAAAACACATTCCCATAAATGTAAGTTACCTCCTAAACCTGTTCCCTGGTTCACCAATAGGTTATTTAATATAATTATACACCCTCTCTAAAAAATTAGAAAAACAAAAACGGAAAAAACAAACGGCAGATTCTTTTCCCAAAGATGACTAATCGCCTTGCCTTAACATTTAAGATTAAGTAGATCTAGTTACATAATTGCCACCAAAATAGATCAGCTATAACAAAAGTGTCTTACATCTGTGTATTGGCTTAAGGCTACAGTTTCCATTTATGACAAAATTGAAATTTTTTTTCATATTTAGCTTTCTTTTTATTTTTGCATAATGAGGAAAGCAACGGACTGGGTGAGACTGTGAATTGTTCATTCCAATTCCTGTTCTACCAGTTAACTCATGCAATGACTTGGGAGAAGCCAATCATTAATCCCATGCTCTGCCATTAGAATGCCTTCCATGTGAACTATGGTGAAAAGATAAAATCACATTTTTTCAAACATTTCTCCCATAAAAAGTAGAGCCATGCCTTTCTGAATCCCTCTGATAGCTCCAATAATATAATTACCTACTCACAACAGTTTACATCTATGAAAAATATCCACTTCCAAATAGGATTATTTAAATTGTCTCTGATACCAAAAGCTGTATTCTTGTGCTACATAAAAAGTAGTTTCATTTAATCCACTGATGACAGCTTAAACTTGTATTTTTAGAAAAGAATAATAATTCAGCATTAAAATTCAAAGTTTTAAAGTCAGTATTCAATGTCAGTTTCTGAATGAGAACCCGACTCACAGCAAGCCCTTTAGCATCTCCATCATTCTAAAAATATCTGCCAAGGGACACCTGGTTCAATCTGAAACTGAATCAAAATTTCAAATCTATGTTCTTAATTAATTGTTACTTGGTGCAACTCTGACATCAAAGAGCAGGCAAAGGCACAAATAATTTTGTTGACATAAATTTGGCTCCAAGTTATATCTATTTTGAAATTCTTCCTGAAAATATTAGAATTCTAATGAAGTAAATTCTTGGTTGATCATAAGAACCCCAGTCTGGTAGAATTCTTCTTCTTAAGATAAGTTACATTTAAGGAAGTTCCTTCCTGGGCTACCACAATACTAGGCACACATTGGCATTCTATTGGGTTGTCGGAAAAGTCATGACGGATTTTTGCACTGAAAAATACAGAAAAAATACGTCATGACTTTTCTGACAACCCAATATATACATTTGTTATTTGGCTGACAGAAATTCTATCTGACCTCTAGGTTTCCAAAGGCAAACTGTCAGTCATTGGAGTCACAATAAAATAAACATCTTTTCCCCAATTTTTCCTTTCTGACCTATTTTCGGACCTGTACATTTTAACAGCAATTCTCTAACAAAAAACCCAAAGTAAGACCAAAACAACTGTGCAATGACTTCAAGCTGACAGGACAAGAAATTATTAAATAAGGAAGTCTAAGAGGACTAGTCTCAGAAAATTAAGTCCACTATTTTGGTTTCTTGATGAAAAAGCACTGGGAAGGGGAAGAAAAGGGTTATCAAGAATTACATTTCTGGAGTTCCTCTGCACACCTCTAAAGGAATTCATCACCATTATTTATTTAAATCCAATTCCCACAGAAGAAAATGGTCATCCTTCAAATGATGCTTTCAGAAATGACCAAGAAGAAAATCCCATAGGAATAAACACCAATGGATTAGATCTGAAGGAAAAAAGGACAATTTTTTAACTCTTTAAAATTCCTTTAATACATCCTTTTAAGAATTTCTAAAAATTAGATATAAACTGGTTACAACATATGTATAAGGTAAAATCAATCAACTTCATGTGAAATCTCAGTAAATTCTGCTTCATTTCTTTCTTATGAGCGCCTATTTCGGAAAGTTAGAAGACTGAGGGATCGTGGGCCGTAGGGTGAGGTGCATGGCCATGGCTGTGGCTGTCAATCTCATATAAGGGGCAGAAAGGGCCTGCATTTTCTTAGGCCTGTTGAAGGGGAAGAAATGTGAAAGGAGGAGGGGCTGAGAAGTGAGAGAAAAAGAAAACAGAACAAAAGAGCAAAAGGTGGTTATGTCCCTAAGAAAACAAATGGAAAAATAATCCAAAAGGGAAGGGGAAATAATGGGAAAGTCATCTCTTAGGAAGAAAAACCCCCCTTTCTTAGTTTTTCAATAGTTGCTTAGAAAAGACATTCTTGCTAGCTTCTACTGAGTCTAATAATTCATTTCTAATGCTATTCCCTGTTCCATTCTGCTCTTCACCAGTTCCACTCAGCCTTCATGATCCCAGGATCCCGTAAGTCTAAGTCAATGAAGATTCTGCATAAAACTTATAATGCTCTCTATTCAACTAAAACTTGCTGCTAAATAAAAGAAAAAAAAGGATTTTACTCTTTTGTAAAGGGAAAATACAAATAGTGGTATTTATTTACTAAACAGGAAACTGCCTCTACCTGTGTCAAACCACTGCAAACAGAGTTCAATTTGTTATGTCAGTAGCAGTTTTGTTTTGTGAGAAAGGAAACTTATAAATTATGCTTCTGTTCTATAGAAAGTGGAAAACTTTTCTTACAGTGTAGGGGAGAAGAGAGGTAAAAGCCAGAATCTGCTTTAGTCTTAATTAAAAAATACTTATAAGGGAAATAAAGATTGCTATGTGTTTTAAACTTTAGAGGATCTACTGATTCTTTACATGTAATTTTAATAAAAAACAAAACTTAAAAAACTAAATTATAATAAGATTAAATCTGAAATTTATTAAAGATATCTTGTTACTAAACCTGTGCTGAGTTTATTCTTGTGAATCTCAAAACCTAAAACTGCTGGTGGAATGAGAATTTACTACCCTTCCTATTAAGGCCTGATCTTGACTTAGCCCTCTACAGTTCTTGACTCAAGTTACATTGCATACTTATATCATTTAAATTCAGGCTGACAGTGTTCAGTGTATATGGTATTTAGGAGGTGATTTCAGAGTTGGTAATTTATTAGATGTAGAAGTGGTGGAAAGAATAATGAAGGATGATGGCTGTCCTAGTTTCCAGGGTGGAGGAAAAAGTAGATGGTGGTACCTTCACTGAGAAGTGAAATCCAGGCCCACTGGGCATGGGGTAACATCTCAGTTCCACAGATATTGAGGTTGAGGGGCTAGTGAACAGATGGAGTTGGCCCCACAGATGCAGTTGGCAATATGTGTCTGGAGCTCAGGAAAAAGGTTTAGGCTGGTAATAGAGACATGGGAATCATCACATTTAGGTGTGAATGAAATGACCGAGACTGAATGAGAATAGAAGCATGACATTTAAGCACTTGATAGAGGAGGTGACTAAGAACAGTCTGATAGGGAAGCGACAGAGAAATATTTTAAGAAGGGAATGGTCACATACTGATGACTCCATTTATATAAAATGTCCAAAAACGCAAATTTAGAGGCAGAAAGTAGATAGGTGGAGTCTAGGTGAGGGAATGAATGGGAATTAATTATAAATGGGTACAAGGGATCTGTCTGGAGGGATAAAAACATTCTAAAACTGATTTATGGTGATGGTTGCACTATTCAGTAAAGTTACTAAAAATCATCGTAAACTTGAAATAGGTGGATTCTATGATATACAAAATATACTTCAATAAAACTGTTAAAATGAAAAGATTAGGTGGAGTATTGTATCTTCCATGCTGTGATGTGGATATTGTCTCTAGTATGAGAAAGTGTTTGGTGAAATTTATAAACACCAAAATTATAAGTGCCTTCACCAGGCAAGCTGGACACTCCTCCTTTAGATATCTGAGTATATATTCATTTCTATTTTCCAAAAAGAAAGGGAGATGTTTTATTTATTAAAGTTCAGGGCAACCCTCAAAGTTCAGAAAGTAAAATCTGGTACACACGTACAGAGAGAAGAGGTGTTATGTAACAAGCAGATGGTTAATTCCCAATGAGGTACATTTGGAAATGTAAAGGGACACTTTTGTTTATCACACTGACTTGGGAGGCAACATTCGCATTTAGAGGGCAATGTTTGAACTATTGGGTTGTCGGAAAAGTCATGACGTATTTTGTCTGTTTTTCAAAGGTCATTTATTTATATAAAGAACAAAGATCAATGTTATATTGCCCGTTTTGTACGATAAACTTTTGCCATCTTTCAGTGAGCTTCATAATTCCTTGTCCATAGAAGGACCAGTCTTTATTTGCGAAAAACTGACCAAGGTGCTGATTTACAGCCTCATCTGAATTGAACGTTATACCACGCAAGGAGTTTTGGAGAGCAAAACAAGTGGAAGTCTGATGGCGCGAGGTCAGGGGAGTATGGTGGGTGTGGCAACACATCCCATCCAAGCTCCAATAATTTTTTACGGGTGATCAAACTTGTGCATGGTCTCACATTGTCGCAATGGAATACAACTCCTTTACAATTCACAAGCCCTGGACGTTTCTGGATGATGGATTCGTTCAAACTGTCCAATTGCCAACAGCACACATTTGAATTGTTTGGTTCCTTGGTAGGAGCTCGAAAAACACAACACCTTTAAAACCCTACCACACTGAGAGCATAACCTTCCTCTGATGAATGTCTGCTTTTGATGTCGTTTGAGGCGAATCATCACGTCGGGAGCAAGACCATTTGTGCACCACACTATTGTAACCAATCCACTTCTCATCACCAGTTATCAGTCGCTTCAAAAAAGGATCGTTTTCCTCACGTTTAATGAGCATATTACAGATGTTTATACTTGTCATCAAATGAACTTCTTTGAGTTCATGTGGAACCCAAATATCGAGCTGGCTTACATATCCCAGATTCTTCGGGTGGTCATGAACGCTTGAATGATAGAAGTTCAATGTTTCTGCAATCTCTCGTGTCATGTAACGTGGGTTTGACTTGATCAATGCCTTTGTCATCATCAACTTTGGTGGGCCTCCCTGAACGAGGAGCATCATTGAGATTAAAATCACCAGCACGGAATTTCGTGAACCATCGTTGGTACTGATGTTCTTGTAGAGCATTGTCACCGTAAACTTTATGCAACTTTTCACAAGCTTGATGCACGTTCTTCCCTTTATGGAAGTAAAACAGTAAAATATGGCAAAAATGCACAGTTTGGTCTTCCATCTTTGACTTGTTGTAAAATCTCCAAAACTCAGCCAAATCGCTCAATTTTTTTTAGAATAAAGCTAGAGCTATCAGCTGTCAAATGAAGTAGCAATAACATAGATGCGAATGACTCTAGTACTTCCAAAAATGAACTAGTGCCATCTGTCGCAAACATGCGTCATGACTTTTCCAACAACCCAATATAATTTACTGCTTTTAAAAACAGTATGTCAGGCATACATACTGGTATTCACTTATACTTAATAAAAGTTTCCTCGATGTTATTGGGCCAAACAGTTGTAAGCAGGTATTCAACTTTTTATATGAATATAAAAAATATAAATGTCCTTTAATGCACAGGACAGTGATGCACAATGAGAAATAGTCCCTTCATCATGCCAAAAGCATTCCTGCTGGAAAACACTGATTTAAACTATGTTCCTATTAGCACCTCAAAAGGGAAAGTACTTGTAGGTTATTAGTCTAAAAGATTTAAATATAAGGTATCTGTATTACTAACAAATATTTCACTATATTCAAATTAAAAAATAATTTCTCAAAATTTCAACTTTGAAAAACCACACATGACAATTAGATGTGCAAATTTCAGAGATAACATCAAATGTTTAGGGACATATTTAATTTTTCAGTTATGTGTCACTTAGCTTGAACCAGCCTTATAAATTTTTCTCTGAGCTTGAAGCATTTTTTTGGCAGACCAGGCAATAACATTTATAAGCACTTCTCTGTAATGCTGAATTTAATATTTTCCTTTGAGTCTTTGGAAAGTGTAATTTCATGAGCTGCCTCAAGATACAACCATACTATACTGTATTCTCTCTAGTAAACCTGCTTGTATATTCTTAGAGGATGGAATTTTGTCTATTTCATTTTTTTATATACAGTGCCTAGTACATTTTGTACATAGAAGGTGCTCAACATTTGTTTCAAGAATAACTGGATAAGGTTACTGAAAGTAAAGGGGTTCAAAACAGGCCTCCCCAGGATGTGCCAATTTGGCATGTGAATTATGTTGAGCTGAAAAGGCAATTGAGAAACGAAACTTTTACCTCTCTCTTAAATAATTTAAATTAGAGGCCTTGCTCATAACAAGAGTTATCACCAGAAATAACTTTTTATGACCTATCTACAGGGCAGGGCAAATTTCTAATTACCAAACATCTGTTTTTCTCATCCTGTGAATGACCTTCCTCCTCCCTGAAGTCCCAAGGTGCCTTTCCTCATCCTTAGCTCAGAATGTCATATATACCTCATTTTCCTTTCTGTCTCTGAACCTCTTGTGTGTGTTGTATTCCCATATGTACGTCTGCAATTCAGTTTGGTGATTTTCTCTTGTTAATCTGTGTCATGTCTATTTGATTATTAGACCAGCTAAAAGAACCTAGAATGGTAGAGGAAAGTTTCATCCTTCCCCACAAAAGCTAATAAACATAATCTACACAATAAACAAAATCTACCTGTGTGCCTTTATTTTCATGAGAATTATCTGATGCTATACTGGATACCTTTAAGAGTAATTTTATAAGGTTGAGAAACATTTGGATGAAGGTCACAATGAACTAAATGACTGCTCTAGCATAAAACAAAGAAAAGGCAGAAGGCAGTTATTTAGAAAACATAATATTAGGTTGTCAGAAAAGTCATGAAACATTTTTGCAACAAAAAACATAGAAAAATACGTCACGACTTTTCTGACAACCCAATACATCTATTCAACAAAGGACAAAATACACAGAAGTGAGAGAAGAACAGTGATTCGTCCCTTCCACTTGTCATGTTCTACTCTTTGCATCACATAGAACTACAAATTTCAGCCTATCTTCCAATACTTACACCAAACCCTAAGATCGACATTTGCAAACTCTTTTCTTTCTGGATACTTGGTCAGGAGAGTGGGGTGAGTAGGAGAGAAGAGATAATTATCAAGAGAGGGCACAGTGGTGGAGGGGTGCTAGCACTTACAGGGAACTAACAGACTTATTAACTGTATTCTGAAAGGTACATACTTTCCTTTCTTGCAATAGTCATTCAGAAGCTTCTTTCTGAGGTGAAGTAAGAGATTCTATGAAGTTCTGAGTATGTGTGTTCATAATGTGGCCAAATGTTAAAGCTGGTAGGAAAAGAGCTGTGAGACTCAACTGATAAGATACCATAATGTCCTAAAATCTTAATATATCTTGGTCAATATTTTGGCTTAGGAGGTTAAGCATATGGGGAGCAGTGTCTCTGCTTTATGCCAGGCAATTGTCTCCAAGGGTGTGGGTTTCCTAGTCACACCATATGGTGCTGCTTTCATTGGCACGGGCAGGACAGAAGCTGCCAAAAATCGAATGTGCTATTTGGGGCCATAAAATATGATAAATCCCAAATTTAAAACATAAGAATTTTCTAAATTAAAAAATATCTTTTTTAATTTTAAGGTTTCAGAAATATTGGACTTTTATAATTCAAGGACCAAATGGGTAACAGCTCTCTCAGTCTCTTTGAAATAAGACAAAGACTCAAACAAAACTCAAGAGATGGGGAATAAACTTGGCAGCAATTCTCTGAAAAAAAAAAAAACTTTTGAAAGATTTACACAAAACGTCTTCATAGTTATACTATGAAGGTACAATGTAGAAAAACTTAGCTTTTGGAATGCTATGTTTTCATAACATCAAACAAGGGCAGTAGATGTGAGAAGCTGAAAGACAGATCATTTATGGGATGGATTCTATATTTCTGTCTTGCCACTCACTTCTACAAGTTTCTGCACAATAACACACCTCCGACTACTCTAATAAGCTAATTTAATGTTTGAAGTTAGAGCAGCCTTGGAAATATGTTGAATCCAACAGACAAACTATCTAACCTTTACAAACTCAGCCCTAGCTTTGAGTAACTAGGTCCAAGATTCTAAAAACAATTTCAAATGCTATTATATATCAAAACTGGTAATACTAATTTCAAAAAAGCAATTTTTGAGCTTGCACACTTTGAATGCTAGCTAGCCTTTCCCCCAAGCCTGCTTTTTCCTGAATTAGGTTAATTACTATAGGTAATAAAAATAGTTTTTAGTTTGCCCTGAGCTGGCAAAATGCATTTTATGAACTGCTTTCTATAGGGCAAGAAAATTTTAAGGATTAGGTTGAACCTGAAATTACACATGAAAATTCCACTTTCCTGCCCACCCAATACACTGCACAACAATAAACACAAATTATAAGGTGAATTGTAAGCTCAAATAATATTAAAAGTAAGGAGGACTTTGACCTGACCAACACAAACATGTAAAAACATTCATACAAGCCACTGTGGTTCTCAAAGTGCATTAACATTGTCTGCAGATTCTTGGGCCCTCACCCTTGACCTACTGAATCTGTGTTCTAACCAGGCTTCCAGCTGATTCCAAGTTTAAGAACCACTGAGGTTAGAGTGCTTGGACATTTGACTTAAGAAAGAAAGTATGCCGAATATGAGTATAGAAGATTATTGGAAGAGAAGAGACATCTGTTCCTGCCTTGGTGAGGTTACTACTTGTAGGCAGTGGTGCAAGCCATGCAAAGGTCCCTCAGGAATAACCTTCAGAGAAGCTCACCTTGCTTGCCAACACCAGTGCCGCCGCCACCTGCTAGCTATGTGCCCCAGAAGTGAGGGACCTAAGCTAGCAGCTGATACTCAGCTTTTAGCTGGAAAGACTCACTCTACTGAGAATCAACTTGTAGGAAGGTACACCTCAACGAAATTTGCACCTTATTTCTTTCATCTCCCCTTTGCCTGGAACAATGATATAACTAATCTATCATTGGTTTGGAGTATGCTATTTCTTTAACAGCCTATTAAGAGACACTATCCTGTATGCTATTGGCTTGTGAAATATAAATTATAATTCCCACAGTGAACCTGTGTTAAATAAATTATTGGCAAAGACAATCTCAGTTTCTGAGCATAATTTGCCCCAAACAGAACACTCTTTGTGACATCAACACTCAGGTTCTCCTAAACTCACTTGTTAAACAATTTGTGGACAAAAAAGTGGTGCTTTAATAAATCACAAATTCCTAACTGGGCAGGTCATGGTGCGAAGCCAAGTCCTGGACCTATAGCTTCTTTAGTGAAGGGTTTCAAAGCCAGCCCTTTCCATTGTTCTTGTGCATCAAGGTTAACACACTTTTGAAATACCAGATAATACCTCTTGAAAGCATAACTACCAACACATAATCTTGTTAACTACCCTATCATCCAATCCCTATCTTGCTCTCTCCCACCTTCATGTAATCTTATTTAAATTCCTTCCTTAATTCCAAATGCATAAAAGAAAATGCAAAACTGTTATTCTCTAGAGCAGGGGTCAGCAAACTGCAGCTTGCAAGCCACAAGCGGCTCTTTGGGTACGTTCCGTCTCAAAAGTTTGCTGACCCCTGAAAGAGCCAATCCTGTCCCTCACAAACAATTTAAAAATTATTTGAGAGCCATAAATATATTTTTACATAATCACCATTATGTGAATAATAGCCTTTAAAAATTTTATAAATGAAACTATGATAGTTTTATTTTCATTTTCAATTTTACTTCAGAGCCACAGTTCACGAGCTGCAGTTTGCTGATCTTGGTGGCTCTCCCATGTCAAAAGTTTGCCGACCCCTGCTCTAGAGCATTTGAGATCTTGCTCCCTGGCAATACGTCATCAGTTTTGCTCATACAACTCATAAAAATTCTCTACAGGCTTGGGCATTTCTTACACTGACATAGCTTAACAGTATTAGCTAGGTAAATGGCAATTTTCTGGATCATTCTTTAAAATAGGTATACACTCTTTAGCAGTTTCAACTCCAGTTCTTACACTGCCATTATTTGGTCTTCTTGTGGCTGCTAAAAGTTTCCACTGTATACCCAAGTTGCATAATTTGGTAAAAAGCACTTTTATAGAAGTAGCCATCTGACAGTAGCAGGACTCACATACAAAGACACAAATGACCAATCTAGATTAATTATTAAAAATTCTTAACCAAAGAATCTGCACCCAACATTCTCAACCAAAGAAACATGGTTTACAACACTGGTAGGTCTCAGTGACAGAAGTCTTCAAAACCAGATACAACATAAAATAGTCATCCATAGGAGATACTTGGGAATTACTGTTCACACATCAGACTTGAAAAAAAAAACCTTCTACAATTCCTCAGTATTTATTTAAACCCTACTTTGTTCCAAAATGATTTAAGACATGATTTCTTCAATAAATGGGCTGAGACTCCTACACTTTTGTCAATATATAACTGCTAACTATCAGATGGTCATTTAAAGTCAGATGGGACTTCATTAAATCATGATGAAAATGAATAGTCAGGAAAAGAACTAAGTTATGGACAGGAACTTTGTAAAGTGCACGAATAAAATTATCTTTTGATGGATGTATCTTATTGATATTCATTTCCTCAACTTGCAAGTTCAATGACATCATTGTTTGTGACTTTAACTAGCTCTTTTCTCAACAGTGGATCTACTGATAAATACCCAAATAAAGATGAGATGCTAATATAAAAAGATGTAATTTCCTTCCGTCTATTTTACAGGATTTTTGTGGTGAAATGGAAAAAATAAAAACCATCCATATAAAAACATTTTTTAATCAGTTATAGCTTGCTTGGAGATACCAACTTGATGGACTATTCTCACATACTGATCAAATGACCACTGTGGTGTTTTAAAAATATGTTCACAAATTGCAATTTTTCCTTCTTTGAAAACTAGAGCAGGTCACCAAACTCCCCAAATCATAATCTTGTCTTTGTTTGGTGGCTTTGTTTCAGACTGACAAAACATAAAATAGGTCAAAAACTGAAAACTTATCACGTTTCCTTTAAATCTGTCAACTCGATCAGTACATTTAAAATGTGATTCCACTTTCCAAAGAATGATTTACAAATATTTTTGTGTAAAATAACCTGGCATATAACATTGAAACTGTTAATGTGTGTAATCAGTTTCCATAACATAGTGCAGCAGTGGCAAAATTTTCACAGACTGCAGATGGGAGAAAAGAAGTCTCCTGCTAGCTCCTCCTTCAATGGCAAGAACTACGATCATTACAAGGATTTCTCTCATTTATGCTGAGGAACCTGGTTTAGAATATATAAACCCATATTTATATCTTGCTTTGGAACATCAGATGTTCCAAAACATATGGATTAGCAATGGATTAACTTTATTATGTTTTCCTTGAGCTAATTATTAAAATGTGTGCCCACTCCTGAATACAGGTTGGCTATTGGCTCAGAAACAATTAGCCCAGGATTTAAACAATTTCTGTAGGAAAAAAATAGTCACTAATTCATACAAGGACAGTTCTAAGCTGGTGATAATTCACCTACTTTATATTACAGTAAGAAAGAGATAATTACAAATTCCTAAATCACAATCCCTTTTGCTTTCACTATAAGAAAGCAAAACAATCCAATAGGAGAAAAACAAGATGTTAGAAAAGAGCAACATAAAAGCCTATTGATTATTTCATCACTGTATAAAACTTGACTTTGAATACTAGAAGTTCTTTTAGTAGAAGGTTTAAAGTTTTTTACTAAGAGAAATGGACTTCTCTCCACAAAATTTTTGGTGTTTTTGAACTTTTTATAAGGAAAATATGTTGACTAAAATTACATATCCTATACTACAGGGATCCAATCTTGTCTCTCGACCTATGAGTGGAAGATACTGTGGTATAGCTTTTCCAACTATTTAATACATGAAGTAAAGAATGGTAGGACAATGGCAAAAAAAGGGAAGTGGGGGAGACACATTTTTGTTGAGGAAATAAAGTATGAGTTCCCCAGATGTCATCTACTTTTCTTTTTTAGAATGTAGACAACATCTACTCTTAGTCATACTCTTAGTTTTTAATCCTGAAATAGGGAGAGCAAATGACTCCAAACATATACATATAAAATTCCCAAGTGGTTCAGGGACTCTGACAATGACAAACTATAAAACATTTGCAAATAATGCAAGCACAAATAGAGGTGCGGGGATAAGAACTACTTTGGTCACCTTGCCACCATGTGGACGCTGTGAAAGAAGCCAGCCCCCAAAGCAGATGTTAAGAAAGAAATCAGTCCAGCCAAGAGGTTGATCGCCAGTACCTAGCTAAGCACAAAGCCAGTATTATACCTTATCTTTACAGTTAAAGGAAGCAAATTCTCTTTTTTGCTTAAGCTAGTTTGTATAGGACTTTGTGTTACTACAAAAGAATCATAACTCCTAACTGATATATGAGAAACAGGAACTTTTTATTTAAACTTCACCCTGACGAAACAAAGGTGAAAGAAACATTAGAGTAATATTACCACTCTTTAATCTAGCCCTTGTTTATTTAAAGTTACAATGATAACACAATAACTAGATCTCTTTTCTTTTAAAGAAGCCCAAAGGGGGCTGGCTGAGTGGCACGGTGGTTAAGAGCTGGCTTGGCATGCCAAAGGGCCCCGGTTCGGATCCCACATATGAGGGCCAGTGACACTGCCCTCTACAGCTAAGATGCTGAACAACAGCTCAACCTGGAGCTGGGCTGCTGTGAGTCGCTGGCGACGGCGTGGGCTGCAGCACCTACTGCAGTAGGTTGCCATGGGCTACCGTGTGTAGCCAGCAGCCAGCGTGAGCGGCCAGCAGCCAGCGTGAGCGGCCGTCCAGAAGCCGGCAACTGACCTGCCTCGCCCGAGAAGAGCGCAATGATGGTGCCAACTTGGGCCAGTGAAGGAACGTCCTCCACAACTAGACTGAAGAACAAAAGGACAGCAACTTGTCTGTTCCCTTTCCCCCAATTCCCCAGCGCTGTTCCCATCCCCCAATTCCCCAATAAAAATCTTAAAAAAAAAAATCCAAAGGTATTAGGCACACTATATACTAAATGCAATGAAGTCACCCAAATTTAAGGGGATATGGGAAAAAAGAACATGGTACTTTTAATACATTAAAGCTAATTATTCTACACTCTGGAAAATGGGCCCATTAGTTCCAAAGCACATTTAACAGCAACTTCTGTCTAGTATTTTTCAAAAGTAACATGACATACTTTTATAACCTATATCTATCTAGTCGCAATGGGATTTGTCAGCTTTTCAAATCACATTTTTTAATAAGGCTTAGAAGAGTTATCAGATTTTCACCTGCTTATTTGAAGTCTCATCTGTTTTTTTTTTAAACGGGCAGATGGCAAAGTACTAAGTTTATATCTCAGTATTAAATAAATTCTATTATATTAACAGATCCCCGGCTGCAGCTATGGTATGCTGAAACCCCAAAGGGAATTTTAATGATGGTCTCACAGCAGATCAAATCAAATGGGAGTTTTCTGGAACTATTAAAAATAAAATGCCTGCCTCTCTGGAAGGCCTAGAAGCTGATGACATGTAGGTAGCCCTGGAAAGAAGTCATCATGTTTATTTTCTTAGAGATAGGTCTGTGAAACAAAACCACCAAAAAAGAGTTTTGTGGCTATTGGTTTGTAGTAGTTGTTGCTACAATTACTACAAGGATGCAAGTTAAGAGAGAAAAAAAAATGCATTAAACAAAATGACAAGTGTAGGAAGAGAACTTGCTCACATTTTCATAATAATGGGGCTAGATCGCTGATGTAAAAATGTGGTATGTGTTTATAGGCTGATAAATATTAACATGCTCAATTTTGCAATTCAAAGCATTTTGAATTATTTAGTGTTTGGAATAAACTCCAGTTTGACTTTATAGTGACCTCCTCAGCTGATAATGATCCTAGACAGAATA
Organism: Hipposideros armiger; assembly: GCF_001890085.2. Classification (NCBI taxonomy): domain Eukaryota; kingdom Metazoa; phylum Chordata; class Mammalia; order Chiroptera; family Hipposideridae; genus Hipposideros; species Hipposideros armiger. The sequence continues at coordinate 3,689,486 of NW_017731452.1, read as the reverse complement.
CAATACATTGTGCAAAATGTAAACATCAGTGTTTATTTTCATGCATAATAAACCAAAGTACTATGTATGAGCATGTTACAAAGCACACAGAGTTGTCAAATCATTTAAGGGGCAAAAATTTCATTTTTACAGCTCAACTACGTGTATTAATATATTTCTTCTTTTGCCTTGTCAACTACAAAATTCAATATGAGCGGGGACAAAAGTATCAGCTGTTAAGCACCACCACACCAATTTGATTCACCTTCTACCATGTCTCTGACACACTACTCCAAAACATTTGTTTTGCTGTTCAAGTAAAGACATATCTAATTTGAAACTGCTAATCTCAAGATCCAAGAATCACAGCAACAGCCTACTACAAATTACCAAAATATCTGATCTGCCTATCATACTTAAATATCTAATTCCTAGCTTGTGTAGCCCAGAGCAACATAATACTCCATGTTCTTAAAGAAGAGTGGCAAGCAAAGCCACTTGTTAAGTGTTAAGAAAAATGACCATTTCCTTAGCTACAGCAGTATGTAAATGTAACAGAAAATAACTGGGGAAGAAGGTTTGTTTGCTTTCAATGGAAGGAAAAAAAATTTAAATGAAATCCTTTTAATTTAAATTTAAACTGGAGAATGTCATATGATAATTGCTTTGTGTGAACATGGGCGCGCGCGCGCACACACACACACACACACACAGCAGATTAGAAAAATAGCTCACTGTAAAAAAATTGAACCTTAAATAAATAAAATTACTGGATTCAGCTACCTTCAAAATAAGATTGATATAAGAGGTTTTTGTAACCATACATTTCCACTAGTCACAACTCATGAGTATGGGGTGGGTGATCTTCTGTTATCCAGGTACTAACCAAAGATAACAAAAATATTTTGTTTCATCCTTTTTTTTTTTAAAGAAATTTTATTGGGGAACAGTGTGTTTTTTCCAGGATCCATCAGCTCCAAGTCAAGCAGTTGTTTTCAATCTATTATAGTTGTGGAGGGCGCAGCTCTTTGGCCCATGTGGGAATCAAACTGGCAACCTTGGTTTTATAAGCCTGTGCTCTAACCACCTGAGCCAACCGGCCACCCCTGTTTCATCCTTTTATTAACTGAAGAAAAGAAAGTTTTTGTCTGGCGTGTGTGTGCGTGTGTTTAAGCTGAAATTAACATTACCCATTGGCTTTAAGGACTCTTAGGTTCTCCCTCCTAAAACATGAGTCTCCACCTATTTAATTTTTATACTTCTACATATTATCTTGTACTTGCAAAGTACTTAAGCAACAGTATCCTAAATCTGGTGTACATGTGAATTAACGGGGAGCCTAAAAAAAAAAGTAGATGTAGTAATCCATTTCTGGTAATAGGTTAGATTATTTTTAACAACTCTCAACTGTGTCATCTAAAAATGTTGGAAGCTTGAAAAATAACTTTTTTTTTTTTAAAGATTTTTATTGGGGAATTGGGGGGAGGGGAACAGACAAGTTGCTATCCTTTTGTTCTTCAGTCCAGTTGTGGAGGACGTTGCTTCACTGGCCCAAGTTGGCACCATCATTGCGCTCTTCCCAGGCGAGGCAGATCAGTCGCCCGCTTCTGGATGGCCGCTCACTGCGGCTGCTGGCTGCTCACGCTGGCTGCTGGCCGCTGGCTCAACACGGTAGCCCATGGCAACCCACCTGCCGTCGCCGGTGACTCACGGCAGCCCAGCTCCAGGTTGAGCTGTTGCTCAGCATCTTAGCTGTAGAGGGCAGTGTAACTGGCCCTTATATGTGGGATCCGAACAGGGGCCCTCTGGAGTCCCAAGCCAGCTCTTAACCAACGCACCACTCGGCCGGCCCGAAAAGTAACTTCATAAAAGCAACAAAGAGCTAACAATACTTTAGGTATTACCAAGCTAAAGCCAAAGGAAAAGGGGGTACCCAAAAAAACATAGGAGGGCTCAAAAGCTCACTTTTCCCTTGAAGGCATTTGCTAAACCCATCAAAATGGATCCTCCTTTTTGAAGGGCCATGTGGGCAGAAACCAAGCCCAAGATCTGCACAAGGTAGAAAATCTCATATGAAATGCTCCCTGGTTTAAGCTGGAATCTCAAAAGGCTACACCCTTAAAGAAGGGTGAACTACAAATAAACTAGCCCTTCTACAGATTTGCACTGTCTGGGAGTTTCAGAAAACCTCAAGACTGTGTAGCTGATTTAAGGGGGTACTGGACTAGGTGTGGCCTAAACTGCTTGACAGAAGCAAATAAAAATCCTTTCGGAACAACAGCACTTTGATCTTAGGCCCCAAATTATCCCCACAAATAATTTCCCAAGAGATAATGAGCAGCATACAGTAAAAATAAGTAAACATATTATGAAACAAGGCACCATGAGTGAGAATCAGCAGAATCACAAAGAAACATATCTTAAAAGACTTCAGCTATTGGAATTATTAGACAGAGATGACAGATTATATTTGCTATACTTAACCTTCAGAACACTAGGAAAAATAATCATTTGCTATTTTTATACTAAATACTTTATAATATACAGTAGAATAAAGTGAAAAACTTTATTAGAAATCTTAATATACATCTTAACATGGTAAATCCAAATATTTATGCTATATTTTCCTAAGTTTGAAGGTATACATATCCATCTGCTTATCAACTGTCAATCATAAACCTGGAACATTTCCACCTTGTAAATACTGATTCCAGATTTAAAACGCATCTCTAACAGATTCTACTCTATCATTACTTCCGGTTCTTCTTGCATTTTCATCATCAAAATGTAATAGCTTAAAATTTTTTGATGTCTCAATTTTGTTGAAAATAAGACTGCCTCTTCTTTTCTCCATAATTGCAAAACATTTTCAAAATATTAAAGAGAAAAACAATCACAATAATAAATCCAAAGAATATTTTCATTTCTACGTCACCTATTTCCTTCTCTTCAACTTGGTATAAACATTTGACTTCAGTATTTGTCCACTTGTCTAGTAAATTTTGGTGCAAAAACATCATAGAAGATCTACAAACACTTGTCACATATCCTCCTAGCAAAATACTGTCACAAAACATTGCATGGTGAAATGCTGAATGACTACTTAGATGAGAATAATATATATTTCATTTTTATTCTTAGAAATAATTTGTTCAACCACTGAATTTTGAGTTTCAGAAAATTTATCTAGAATACTGTCATCTGAAGACTCAGTCTGAAATGTTGTTTCTATATTATTACAGTCCAGTGCTGCCCAAAAGAAATACAATCTGAGCAACACATGTAATTTTACATTTCCTAATAGCTACATTAAAAGAGTTAACAAAAGGGCCGGCCGAGTGGCTCAGCTGGTTAAGAGCTTGCTTGGGAGCGCCAGCTCTGAGCAGCAGGGCTGTGGTTTGGATCCCACATTGAGGGCCAGTGACGCTGCCCTCTACAGCTAAGATGATGAACAAAAGCTCGACCTGGAGCTGGGCTGCTATGAATTGCTGACGGTGTAGGCTGCAGCCCCTGCTGCAGTGGGCTGCCACGAGCTACGTGAGTGGCTGGCAGCCAGCGAGAGTGGCCAACAGCCGGTGTGAGCTGCAGGGAGCCGCTGTGAGCGGCCGACCAATGACTGACGACTGATTGCCTCACCTGGGAAGAGAGCAATGCTGATAGCAACATGGGCCAATGAAGCGACGTCTTCCACAACTAGACTGAAGAACAAAAACAGCAATTTGTCTACCTGTCTGTTCCCCTCCCCCCCAATTCCCCAATAAAATCTTAAAAAAAAAGTTAACAGAAACAAAAACAGGTGAAATTAATTTTAATATTTTATTTAATACAATATATCCACAAAGTTATTTCAACAATGTAATCAACATAAAAAAAACTGGGATACTTTAAATTTCCTTTCTCTTTCCAAGTCTTTGAAACCCATGTATATTTTATACTTACTGCATATCTCAAGTGCATTTTTTAAGTGCTCAATAGCCACCAACGGCTGACAGCCACCATACTGGAAAGCATAGGTCTACAGTGCTGCTATTTGTCCCTTTACATTTGTCTTCTAATCCATATAACTGCGAAGTATTTTATTCTGTTAATGTTCTTCTCTTTGCTATTATGGGCAGAAAATGAAAAATTCTGAATTTTCAACTGTGTTCAATGAAAGCTTAAAGTAAACTACAAAGATGGTTTCTTAGAATTACAGAAGAGCCCAATGTATCCATATGGTAACTGTAAGACAGACAGTAAGTTTTCTCTTTTCTAAAACAGAAAGAAGGTCATGCGATATCAATCTTCACAAATATTATCACTTAAGAAAGAAACTCAAAAACTAAAATTGGATCCAATGGAACCATATACGTACTACAAAACTTAAAGAAATGAGACAAACTTGAAAAAAATCTTCAGGGAACAGGAAAATATAAAAAGTGATTTGGCTGATCAGAACTGGAAGAGCATGACAATTTGAAAAAGAAAACCAGATGATTCAAACTGTCTGATTTCAAGACTTAATATAAAGCAACAGTAATTAAGAGTGTGACATTGACAAAAGCATAGACATATAGATAAAAGGAATGACTCTACGTTAAAATTCACAGACTGCACACCAAACCAAAAAAAGGGGTGAATTTTACTGCATGTAAATTGTACCTTAATTTAAACAAAGGAAAAAAATGGTTAATTTCGTTAAAAAAGAAATTAGAAGAGTTAAGCAGTTAGGCATAACTGAAGAGAAAATTAGTAAACTGGAAGGTAAATCAAAGGAAATTACCCAGACTGTGGCATTTAGAAGAGAATAGATATGGAGCCCTCCAACACAGCAGCCATGAAGAGCAGCAGCCATGACTCTGCACTACTCTATGGCCATGGGTCAAAACAAGGGCCACAAGGTGACCAAGACCATGAGCAAGCTGGGCCACAGCCGAGAATGCCTCATTAAAACACCAAGTTTGTATGGGACATGATCCCAGAGGTCTTCAGCTTTGCCTCATACAAGCAGAGCGCCTTGGGGCTGCTCAAGGTCTCCAAGGATAAGCAGGCCAAGTTCATCAGGAAATGAATGGGGACACACATCCATGCCAAGAGGAAGCAAGAGGGGCTGAGCAGTGTCCTGGCTGCAAGATGACAGCACTTGCCAAGGACTGAGCCCCCTGCCTCCCCACTCTGTGCTTAATAAAACCTTTGTAGAAAAAAAACAGACATGGGAAAACAGCAAGAAATCTAACTTAACTTAAGTTCCAGAAGAAAATAGTGGGGGCAGGGGTACATAATGGCTGAGAATTTTCCAGAAAGGATGAAAGATATCAAATCAAAAGAAGTTCAATAAAGCCCAAGCCAGACAAAAGGAAGTTCACACCTAGACAAATCATAGTGAATAAGAGAACACAAAGACAGAAAATCTGAAAAGAAGCCACAGGAATTAACTAACTGTTCAAAAGCAACAGTGAAAGGCAAAAGACAGTGGAAAGATGTAAATGTGCTGAAAGAAATAATATTCCAACCTAAAATTCTATATGTGATAGATTCTTGCGGCCACAAATCCCTCCCATTTCATATGCACACCCTTTTGAATGTGACATTGTCACTCCTTCCATCAACAGATGAAATCTAATTCCTTCACCCTTGGGAATCCAGGCTTGGCCACCTAATTTGCTTTGGTCAATAAAACACTAGCAAATATGATAGCAGAGGCTTGAAAACTGTTTTGTGCATTGCAACTTGCCATATCTATACTGCTTTTTGAACCCAGCCACCATGTGAAGAAATTTAAGCTAGTCAGCTGAATGAGAGATACAAGGGCTGACAATTAAGTTCATAAACTTGTTGCAACGATGTTGCTAACCTTTTTTGATATCAGAGGAATTATTTATTATGAATTTGTACCAACTGGACAGTTAACCAAGTTTACTATTTGGAAGCGCTGAAAAGACTGTGTGAAAAAGTTAGATGACCTGAACTTTCTGCCAACAATTCATGGCTCTTGCATCACAACAATGCACCAGCTCACACGGCACTGTCAGTGAGGGAGTTTTTAGCCAGTAAACAAATAACTGTATTGGAACACCCTCCCTACTCACCTGATCTGGCCCCCAATGACTTCTTTCTTTACCCAAAGATACAGAAAATATTGAAAAGAAGACATTTTGATGACATCAGTACTCAAGAGTAATAGAACGACAGCTCTGATGACCCTTCCAGAAAAAGAGTTCCAAAATTGCTTTGTGGGGTGGACTAGGTGCTGGTGTCATCGGTGCATAGCTTCCCAAGGGGAGCGCTTCAAAGGTGACCATAGTGATATTCAGCAACGAGGTATGTAGCACTTTTTCAGGATGAGTCTGTGAACAGAACTGTCAGTACTTGTATGTTACCCAGCTGCCTCTCTCACTCTAGCAAATCACCAGAAATATAAGTGAGGCCATCTGGGACTGTCCAACCCCCAGCTGACCTGACAAGTGGCTACAGACACATAAATGAGCCCAGCTGATTCCATGTAGACCTGAGACAAACCATCCCATTGAGTCTTGCCCAAATTGCTGACCCACAGACTCATGGGCAAATAGTTGTTGTTTTTGTGTCATTAAGTTTGGGATGGTTTGTTACTCAGAAATAGATAGTTAATACCTATACCCAGCAAAAGTATCTTTTAAGAATAGGGTAGAATTAAGACATTTCCAGGCAAACAAAACCTGACACCTGGACACGAGGAGACCTTCACTAAAAGAGATTCTAAAGAGTGCATTATAGGCAGAAGGAAAGGGTCCACATGGAAGATCAGAGATGCATGAAGGTACGAGGAGAAAAAACAAGCTAAATATGTAGGTAAATCTATAAAAACATTGCTTTTGTAATACAATAATAACAGTACCTTAAAGAACTAAAAAAAAATTCAATGCCAAGTGACCACTCCCAGACATTCTAATTTAATGTACCTAAGACATCTGGGTATTGATATTTTAAAAATCACCCTACTTAGGTGCAATCAGGTTTAGAACCACTGACTTAAATAAAAAAACTTATCCCTGTATATTTAAAGTTGTATTAATTCCCACCTTCCTTCCCCTTTTATTTGGCTTGCCTTTTTTTGAATTACTGATTTATGATTCTCTATTGAAATAAGCTTTCAAAAACTTATTGTCTGTGTAATACCTAAAGTGGCTCACCTTGGGAGATACTAAAGGTCTAAAAAACAACTACTATATAATTTCTAATTATTTCTCATCAACAGGATATTACTATAGATTCACAGGGTGTCCCCAGTTGCAAGCATCCAAGAAAATCTCAGCTAAGGCTAAAGCTAAACAGGTTTTCTGTTAACTGTTCTTCTAGGGTACATTCAGCAAAATAGTATCTGATATAAAAGACTAGGCTGCAGGCCATCTGTGAACTAACAGTAACAGATCAGGATACTGTGCTACTCAAAACACTCTTTGTTAACTGTTCCTTTTCCTAAATTGCTCTATTGACTAGATATGGATGGTGGTGCTTATGATCTAATTCAATACACAAATCTCAGAATTAAAATAACTCCCAAAGCCAACCCTTAAAAGATGAAAGATTTCCAAAATGATGAATTCTGGATGCAGTATCGCAGTAAGAAAGAAGGGGTGGAATTGATATAAGGAATAAGAAAACGATGCACCTAACAAGTAGTATAAGTGAGTGGAATATATGAACCATACCTTATTAATTAGATGCACCATTACTTTATGTACCACTGAGGGGAAAACTGCCATTATAATTATGTCATAAAATTAAAGATGCTTCCTGATTTCAAAGATGTTAAGGTGAAAAATAAAAGGTATGTGTTAGAATCAATAAAATATGATAAATGACAAGCATTATAACCAGGCAACTAGTGGATTTTTGCCAGAAGCTGACTACCAGTATTAAAACTCTCAACCAAACCAACCATACAACCCAATTTAACATCAAAACACAGCCTCAAACAATAAAGCTCTCTCTATGTAGTAGTCAAATCAATGAGAAAATGTTCCATCTATGGAGAAATGACAATATTCAAATTCATTACCACCCCTAAAGCAGTATCACAAAAGTGTATATATACCCAAGAGCACAGCACAATCAACCTCCCTATCTCTCCCTCTGTCTCTCCCTCCGTCTCTCTCTCCCTCTCCCTCCCTCTTCCCCAAATGAGTTTAATTAAAGTCTGTGGTGTCATGCATACACATTTGGCCCTGGTTAATAATAAAAGTTCACACCAATTATAAAGACTGACAAGTTCAGTGAATTCATATAAAAATGCAGGATATGTAAAGAGATTATAGCAAAACATTTTTCTAACTGAAGATAATGCTAATTCAAATGGATTGTAAAAACATTTAAAAAGAGCTGCATGTACATTATATACATTAGTCTAAGATAAATTGTTCTAAAGAAGGACATACAGTAATTATTTTAGGCTTTGCAGGCCACATACAAATCTCTGCAATCTTGTGGTGTTTTCTTTTAACAACCTTTTAAAACTGTAAAAGCCATTCTTACCTCCTGAGACACAAAAACAGTTTATGGGCTGGATTTGGCCCATGGGCTGTAGTTTGCCAATCTCTAGTCTAAAATATAAATGGGCAGAAATGGGTGCTTCATAAAACAAGGCTGCTGAAGAAATTAGAGAACAGATCTAGTCTAGATTTTTCAAAAGGAAGTCAATAATGCTTTAACAAGAACTGCTCAGCCAAAAAACCAATGAAGCTTACTGAAGAAAAGCTTTATTTTTTTACTCTTTTCATTTAAAATACAATCTATGACAAGGCTCTGTTTACTCACAAGTAAGATCCAGAATGAGTAGCTAAATAAATATCTTTATTTTTACTCCTTGGAGGAATCATGTACCAATTCTAATTTAGAAAGCAGACGAGGTCAAATCTTTTTTTTTTTTTTTTAAGTTTTCGTTTGTTGGTTTGTTTTGTTTTTTTAAAACAGTCTGGTCCCTCTCCACTACCCCTCCCCAGCTTGGCTACAGTTCTGAACGTTGCTCGATTTGAGCAGTTCCACCTCAAACACCAGGGTTGCACCACCTAGAATCTTTGTGGGGCTCCCTGCTTTCCGTACCCCAGCTCTGATGGGATTACCAGCTTCCACTTTCTCCCCCTCACACGTCCCCAGCAGCCCCTGGTCCCAGCCCTTGATGACCTGGCCCATGCCCAGGGAGAAGACAAAGGGCTGGTTCTCGGGCAGGCTGCTGTCAAACTCCGTCCCATCTTCCAGCTTCCCCATGTAGTGCATGTGCAGGACGTCCCCCTAGAGCGATTTGATGGGACTGGTCTACTCCCTTCTTGACCCCAATCTGCAGCTCCCTTTGGGGGCCATTGCCAGGGTGCTCAGGCAGATGGACAGTGATTTCAGGACCCAGCTCAGCCTCATATCTCTCTGCAGCTGCTGCAGGGGGTGCGGTGCTGCCCCAGCTCTGAGCCCTCGGGGGTCTGTGGGGTACCCAGATTGGCTCCGTATATGGGGTGGTCTCCAATCTGCTCTACCCACACCACCTCTCCTCGATCAAATCATTTTTTCTAATGACTTCTATCACACTTTATATATGGGACCCTAAACCCCGCTTCCACACACATGAAAAGTAACTTTAGGAGGATTATACTGTTCACTTTTGCTAATAGCAAAGCCTATCTAGACTCTCTGATAACCATTAAGAAAAAGGAATAAGTCTCTAAGGCCAGTGAAAACCCAAGGCTAAGGCAACAGCATTTGTATTAGTGCCACCCAATATGTACTTGGGTATAAAAGGGAAAATAAATTTATTAGTGTTTTATATAAATGATGTTTTCAGGACCGGCCAAGTGGCTCAGTTGGTTGAGCTCGCTCAAGAGTGCGAGCTCTGAGCAACAGCAGTTCGAGTCCCAGCCCGAGCTGAGCAGCCACTGAGCTACCAACAGGTGGCAGGATGGCTCAGCTAAAAAAAAAGAAAAAAGATGTTTTCAGTAGTTATTAAGAGAAACTTAAAAACTGAATGCCAATTCAGGAGAATCTGTCAAATTGCCCAAGCATACACCCTTAGCTATTCCTAGGAAGAAAATTTTTTTTCCAAATTTAAAAACCAGATTCACACAAGTTCTAAATAAATCTATTCTGATAAATTATTTGAGTCACAGAGGAAATCACCAAAAAATAGAAATGTTTTCAAACAGAGAACTCTGCAAAGTTAAAATAGGCCATGACTACGGGTCCAGGAATGCAAAAGAAACATAGCTAAAGAACTGTAATCTATACCAAAAATCCCAAATATAATGATGAAAACTACAAAACATGAAGGGGGGATATCATCTATAATATTTTGCTCTAAGTATTCTGATGTCACACTAAAACATTCTAATAGCAATGACTTTGATTTGCTCATTGTTCTCTGTTAAAACTAATAAAATGAATAAGGTACAACTTTAGGGGTTTGGGTGTGTTGGTTTGTTTGCTTTTTTTTTTTTCAACTAACCAAACCTAAGTAGCAAAGAATTTGATCTTTTTTAAAAAACTGTTTACTATATCAGAATGTTGATGACTAATGATTGATGAATGAGACTGAGACATGAAGCAAATAGACCAAAACTGGTCTCGTTAAAGTAGGTTAAAAGCTTTCTGTAGAACTCAGCCAATTAATGCCATATTCTAAAGCTACTGACTCGTCTGACTGCTGTTTGTGGTGCAGCATAGCCTATTTTACCCTTCAGCTTTGTAGGATTTCTTGCTCTACAAAGTTCAGTTTCAGAGGTAAACATTCTCAAATGTGTTTTAAGAGGACTAAATGTAAATCATTTGTAAGAAATCAATAGATAATGTGTAATATAAAAAACTAAGAGAACAGCACACATATTCTATTTAAAAATTAGGTAAATATAAGACTAAAAAGCTAAAACAGTTGAAAGCTGGGAGAGCTAAAATGGGAGATTACAGTTTTCCATTATGAACCTGGTAGCGCTCTTTTAAAACTATATTAAAACTATGTATGCATTACTTGAATAAGTGTTTTTTATTCCCCCCAAATACCACTTGCATAGATTATCTCGAGTCACCCTTTTACAACAAGGTTTAAGAAAAGACCTTTGAAACAATATCCTCCCAGATGACATGGTCTTACATGGCATTCAGTAATCATTTAACTACTAGTTGAAAACTGGTAAATGTGTTCTGAAAGTTCTGCATTTATTAAGAGTCAGCTCTTAATAATCCACATATATTGGTGGGAATCCTGAACCACAAGGTTCAGGGCTGCCCCAGGAATGTTGATAGCAAAAACAAGCCAGGATTTGAGAAGTTAAACACATAAACTTTTAAAAACTCAAGAGGTCTTCATTTAAAGATAGTGTAACTTTTGCAGAATAGCTGAACCTCATGCTGCACCATTGTTTAAAACACAGGTCTAAATCCCAAAAACTATTAGATATTAAAGATGCGAAATCACAGAACTAAATTGAAAATGTTGCTCTCAATGGGGATTAGAACAAATCCCAGTGAGGCTTTTATTTTTCTGGGCCTCTCAGGAAAATGGGAGATCAAAGGGCTGGGTAAAAGAAAAGCAACAGTTCCTCACAGGAAGTCCTTGAGAATCAAAGCCACACTAACAATAAATGCAATGAGGCTTTTGTTTTTTAATCAGGCACCAATTTTTAAAATAGTGAGAATTATTAATACACGTCTAGATAGTTCCTCAAGAGTAACAGGCTTGTACTTCACATATTATCTGAAGATGTACATGACATAATCTTTTCCTAAAAAATCCAACTAGAATTACTAATTAAGAAAAATAATTATGAAATGGTATAAATGTGTGATCTCACAGTGAATAGTTTATCAACTTGAATGTAACTGACTGAATAAGGAGATGCTTCCTGTAATTGCTTTAAACATGTTTACTTTTAGAGCAATTCAGTTAGGTGGGATTCTTTTGCCAGGTTATTATAATCACCCAGCAGCAGTACTTATGAAGTTATCTATTAATAGGTTTTTGAAAAACCAACTAATGTTTGTGAACAATAAATTATACAAAACTTCAAAAGTTTTTGGTTTGCTTTTGAACTTATGTGCTGCTGGTGCAATAAAAAAAGCCAACCAAAGGGAAGGAATCCGTCTAGGAATAGCACCTCCAACAATATGAAACTACCTAAGTGCGAGGCTATTCAGTGCAGCATTGTTCACAACTGCAACATATGGGAAATAAAGACTCATGCAGAGGAGAGTCATTGAATAAACTAAGGAAGATCTCTATGAATTGATATAAAGTGATTTCCAAGATATAATATTAAAAGAAAAAAGCAAAGTGCAAAAGAGTATCAAGTATGCTACCTTTTGGGTAAGAAAGAGAAATAAGAAAATATACATATATGTATATCTGCTCACTTGTACACAAAGAAACAGAAAATATAACTAAAAACTGAGGCCGGCTCCTCTGGGAATGGGAAAGAAATGACAGAAGGATGGGAATGGGGTAAAAGGTGTAGCAAGAAGGCAATTCTAGAACCATTTTATTTTTATTGACACAAAAATTTAAAAAAAGAATGGGGGAGGCAAAATGCAATTCAAAAAAACCTAACTATATTTCAAATGAATAGCATAATCATAGGGGAGGGAAAGGAAGGAGGAGAGAGAATAACCTGAGTGGCTCGTGAACACAGTATTTTGACTATATATCCTCAGTCCAACGACAAAAATGAAGTATAAACAAATATTCACCTCTACTTTGTTTACTCACAGTGGCATTGTTTAGCAATTCCGAAACTATTTTAAGTGTATTATAAGATTGAGCAATTAAGTAAAAACTGTGGATAATAGGAACCAAGTTTTTCACTGTCAGAGAAGGGAAATATAAATATGTAAAGATAGAAGAAACCTAGAATGAACAGTGGTATTTGGTGGTATCAATATGAATAAAAATCAGTTTTTAATGTGTGTGTGTGTGTGTGTGTGTGTGTGTATGTGAATATATATGTGAACACACACAAACACACGCATCCTTTATATACATTTTCTTGCTCTGTTTGCTGAAGCAATGATACCTGGAGTAGCAATGAACATATTTAGCACCAAGACCTTGGCTTCTAAGTGCCATGCTCCACTAAAAGGAAATAGGGCTCTTTGGACAAAGTGGTTGATTCCAGGGCTGAGACTGGAAAAGTACAAGATGAGCCTCAGAGACTATGGTTTCTGGTCCTACATGTAAAGAGCTTGGAAATCATCACTCCCATCCTCAGAACCACAAAAAATGCTAAACAAACTGAAAATCAATAACTTTTCTTAGATTCATCAGAAAACTAAAGTCATGGGCAAACCCCTGCCCCCAAATTGGAGAGAGGCAAATACAGAAAATCACAGTTCTCTAGAAGCTGGGGCCCAGGAGCAAAAGCCCACTATTGGCACCAGTACTACAGGAGCACTTAAACTATAACTGACAATTGTTCCATACTCAGTGTAGACAAACAAGAGCTAAAAACTCCAGGGGAATGAACAATCCAAAAAGGAAATTAAGTAAACAATTTCATTTATACTAGCATCAAAATGAAACAAATACTGGGCCAGCCGAGTGGCTCAGTTGGTTAAGAGTTCACTCAAGAGTATGAGCTCTGTGCAACAGCGGTTCGATGGCCGAGCTGAGCTGCCAACAGGTGGCTCAGCTAAAAAAAAAAAGAAAAAGAAAAAGAAACAAATACCTAGGAATAAATTTAACCAAGGAGGAGAAAGATTTGTATACAGAAAACTACAAAATGCTGTTGTTGAAAGAAATTAAAGAAGACACATAAATGAAAAGACATCCCATATTCATGGACTGGAAAACTTCATACTGTTAATACAATCCCCTAAGAGATCTACAAATTGAATGCAATCTCTATCAAAGTCTCAATGGCATTTTTTGCAGAAATAGAAAAATTCATCCTAAAACTCAGAATCTCAAGGGAGTCTGAATAGACAAAACAATCTTAAACTAAACTACATCTATGTTTATAGCAGCATTATTCACAATAGCCAAAAAGTAAAAACAACCCAAATGTCCATCAATGAATAAACAAACAAAATGTGAGTATATACTATATATAATGGTATATATTATTCAGCCTTAAAAAGGAATGAAATTCTGATACAAGCTACGGCATGAATGAACCTTGAAGACATTATGTTAAGTGAAATAGGTCAGACACAAAAGGACAAAAATTGTATGATTCCATTCATATGAGGTACTCGAGTAGTCAAATTTAGAGGCATAAATTCAAAAGGTGGTTGTCAGGGGCTGTGGAGAGGGAGAATGGGGGGCGGGTTATTGTTTAACACGCATGGAGCTTCAGTTTGGGCTGATGAAAAGTTCTGGAGATGGATGGTGGCGAAGGTTTCACAACAATGTGAATGTACTTACTTCATTCTGAACCATACACCTAAAAATGGTTAAAACGGAAAATTCTATGTTATGCACATCTTGCCACAATAAAAAAAAAAAGAAAAAATGGATGGCATAAATTTTGGGTTGTTTTTGAACTTGTACACTGCTGGTAAAATAATAAAACAAAACAAAGAGTGGGGTAGATGCCAAGTTTTAAAACAAGCTATAGAAAACCAGATACTCCTTGTTTGCACTGGTGGCAGAGAAACTTAAAGTAATTAAGTTTCTAATTAATCACAGCCAGTAGAAAGTTACTTTCTTTTTTCCAAGGATTTACTGAACACATAAGGAGCACTGGGCTAGGAACTGGGAATAATACAATGTTGTGTTGCTGTAAGCATGCTTATATACTCAGAGCCCAAGAGACCAGGGCTACATAGACACAATATTAGATGACACACTGATAAACTTTAGGCATTATACTATTTATTGAAAGACTTCTAGCTGGAACCAGAGTGTTCGTTCACTCTTTGTGATCCTGACATTTTGCATTCTTAAAGCTATATTCTTACAGTAGGCTACTTATGGTGCTTTTTGCAACTGTTCTGGATCTATTCCAGAAGGGCATTTAAACCATTTTTGGTCTACTTTCCTTGAGGCCTCCCAGGCTCACTAAACATTATTTTGGGGGCACAAAGTGCCAAGGGTTTGGCTCTACCCCAAACTACCTTGAGATATTAATCAACATGGTGACAACTGAGAAAGTGGCTACACAATTATTGTGGACAATAGGGCTAAACATCTCTATTTACTTTTTCTGAAATTTGACTTCAGAGTGAAAAGGTTCTGAGGGAAAAAAAGAAAAGCAGAATATTTTTACTCTGTGGATCATAAGTTGAACCTGAAATAGCAACTCTCTTGGGAATCGATACGGTTTATGAAATTCAAAAGGGCTATAACCTTTAAGTTCTTTAAAATATATATATATATATATATATATATATATCATGTTTTCTGACACCAAACTGTTTTGAATTTCCTCCCCCTTTTTTTCTTTACGAGCATTTCTATTTACCCCCCTTTCTTTCCGGCATCTCCAATCTTTCATACTCTACTGGGTCCTTTCTCCTTGCCTTTAAAAGTAAAATAGATTTCCTTAATTTTGACAAATCTTTATTTAACTGGGATGTCCTCCCTTCCAATAGTCTTACCTCTTGTCACTATCAAACTTCTGAAATAGACAAAATAGTTTCAAATATTCAAAATCTGGATTCTATACAAACTGTTCTATCTCTGTTTTACTGAAAACCATGCTCTTTTTCTCAGTCATTAACTTGAACGGTGTTATTCTATTTACTCCAGTGATTACTGCCACCTCCTTTCAAATTTCCCTTTCCTGGGATCCCACAACTAAAATTTACCTCCTTGGCTACCACAACTAAACTCTTCTAATTTTTCTTTTAACTCTCAACCACTCTTTCTGTTCCCTGTAATTTCCTCAACAAGCCTCTTTCCAACCCTTAATTTTGAACATTCCCCAGGGCTCAATTCTTGGAATCATACTCTTCTATTTACACATTCTTTAAGAGGGCTCAACCATGTTCATACCCCCAACTATAGCCTTTTAAGCTGGAGGACTCTAAAATTTAGATTCAGCTCAAGATTTAGTTCCAAATTTACATCCTCTTACTGGAAATTGCTTACTGGAAAGTGCCTGGCTGTCATTTCAAATTCCACACAAGCTAAGAATTATGTATTTTTGGAGGTAGCCTAACAGTTCAACTTTGACCTCTCTTCATCTGATTAAACTGTACCACTCCTTCAGCTCAATCATCATTTTTTTTCAGGGAAACATTTCCTGACAATCCTACCAAACATCCGTGTACCTCTCTTTCCTAGCACTTAACAGAGCTATAATTTGCCATTTATTTGTGATTCTTTCATGATTACCTCCTCCACTGAATGGCAAACTCCATGACAGCAGGGGTCATGTCTTTTAGGTATGAGGAGGTGAGGGATATGATAATCACCATATTCCCAGCACCTACCATTGAAGTAAATAGGATTTATCCAAAATGTGACTGATGAATGGATAAAAACACTCTAAATTTTTCCTAGGTAATGAATTTCCCACCAATCCCATTTCCATCTCCACTGCTGTTAGTCCACTGTAGTCCAGGTCTGTACTTCACAGTTTAATTACCTAATGAACTCCTTCCGGTTTTCCTTACTTCAATCCACATTGCCATAAGAATAATTTCCTGAGCTATTTTACCATGCATGCCATTTTCCTAACCCAATAATCTTCAGTGACTTCCTATTTCCCTCCAAAACAAATCTAAGCTAATGCAGACATTTCACTAAACAGCTCAATTTGCTAAGAACACTAATGTCAGCTGCTCAGGGCATCCTTTCCCACTGGCCATGGCCTGACTGAGACTGAGTCCTCTCTTTGACTCTGCTTTATTCTACAATAAGTTCCTTGCAGACCACCACTAGTAATATTACTGTGGCAATGTTACTATCAGTTGCATCACAAATGCTTAACATTAACCAAGTTTTGTTGGCAACACATTTATAAACCACTGCTTAAGATGTGTTTCTTACAAGGTATGATTTATAACATTCTTATGAATTACAGTATCAGTTTCATTTTATAAATTTGTCCTTAAATTCTAATGATCACAAATTCAAAAATTCTAAGGAAAATTATGGCAAATTAAATTTAGTTATCTAAAACGACAGATGAACACTGGTTCAACATCAGAAAAAATCTATTAATATAATATACCCCATTAGGAAACTACAAATTTCTTTTTCAAAGGGGTTGTTTCTGTACAAATAATATTTACAAATAAAAATAAAATAAATTCAACAATGTGTTACTATGCTATGATACTAAAATCTTCATGAAATAATAATATGTAATACAACCAAGTGATTTAGTTTCTCTTCATTATTTAAATACAATAATTTAAACTTTCTAATAGTAAGTATAATCTTTTTCCTAGGGGGACCATATATAAACTAAAAACAAACAAACAAACAAACAAACAAACAAAAAACAATGGGAATTTTACCACAAAAATTTTACCAAAATTTTAAAAAGAATTCCAATCTGGTTTTTCAAAAGGAACTGAACAAGGACTCCAACTGTTCTGTGTCTTATTATATAAACTGTTTAAATCCAACTGTCCTATATTTAATATAACATCTACAATGTTATATTAAATCCAGAGACATTAGGCAATTTGCCCAAAATTGAAATGAAGGAGAAAGGGTAGCAGAGTGACATAGTGGTATAATCACAGAACCTGTTTTGAAACGGTACTGAATAATTCCCCTGGTTAAAAGTTGAAAGCAAATACAGAGGTCAAGGTGCTGAAGCTAAGCCAAATGGTGAAGGCACATCACAGCAAGAGGACTCTATTATTATAAAAAACAGCCTGAAAAGTCTAATCTAAAGTATTAATTTAAATTCAAGTTTACACATAAATATCAAATTAGCTAATAATACAATAAGAATAATTCCTTTAAAAGGTCTAAAAATAATTTTAAAGTACTTGTTTATAAACTGTCCCAAACCTAGAATGAAATACCCATAATTCTTCCATGTAACACTAAATTGACATCAGATATTCTGCCAGCTCCCACGGGACATCCTGATCTGTATTAGAGTTCTTTATAAGCAGTAGAAAGCTTTCCAGTTTACAAAATGCTTTCAGATTTATGATAGATGTCTCACTTAATCTTTATTTCTCATAACTGCTCATTTTTATAGCTAATGAAACTGAAGCTCACCAAGTTGACTTACACAAAACAATTTAGCATCTACGGTAGGCTGACTCAAAGTTTAAAAGAAATTATACATGATGCTCATCCTTAGTTAAAATAAATGCTTTCCTTTACTTCGTCAACAAATAAAGCATCACTAGTAGAAAAATCCTATCAGCCTGAACGAGAACTAATTTTTAAACTAGGTTGTGTGACACCTAGAATTGGCTATTAAGAGTTCACTTCAATGAGTAACTTTGTTTGCTCAGCAGTTATTCAATTTGCTAGGGAACAATAAAAAACATAAATAAACACTAGGTAATGTAGGTCATCACCACTTTTAATATGTGCAAAAAGACCAAATTTTGCCGCAAAAGATATACGCACAACTATTTCTAGAACAATGTGTCCGTGCTGATAGCAAAAATTCACCTTGGTCGCTTTTGCTTTCTTTTTCTCTGCTAAAAACTTGATGAGTTGTAAAGTACTGCAAGGAAAAAAATTAACCATTTGGGGGGAAATATTATATAAATGTTATATAAATATATAAATGAATTTGTTTGCCTCAACAAATAGCATTATTTCACAAATATTCTAATTTGTAATCTAACTATATAATAAAGAAAAAGTAAAGTAGGATCCAATGTTTTAAATGCACTTTTGGCAAAAAGCAGTTATTACCAACACCAACAGCATTTTAACATGTATCCAATCATATTAAATTGTCTCAGAAACCTCCAGCTGACAGTGATCTTCTGAATCCAAGAAATAACCTATGTCTAGACTTGAGCATGTTTATGGAATTAACTTATCAGCACAAAGACTGATCTCCCAATCATTCAATGGAGCAATAAAATAGAATTTTAAAAAAAGTAAACATAGACATTTCAAAAGGTTGACATCCGCTACAGGCTATTTTATTATTATTAAATTATTAAATAATTATTTGGAGTGATGGAGGACACTGGCTCAGAGTAACAATTCTGAATTCTCCCTATTTCTACTTGCTATGTTCTAATTAATTTAAAGAATAAATCTATTATAATCTCAATGAAATCTACAAATAACCATTACACGGCACTGCTAAACTCTCACAAAAAATAGCAGAAGTTCCAATACGTATCAATTCGAATTGCCATGCCATGCTGCAGGGTCTGCCATTCAGGAGAAAACTCAATTCCCCAAGTTTGGTATATCTTAACTGATCTGGAATTCCTTTTAGGTTACATAAACTGTTACTTATAATAAAGGCAAGGACAGATCCAGAAACAGAGAACTGTGAAAAAAACCTCTTCAGAAACAGAGGAAAAAGGAAAGTCTAAGGATATTGGCTCATCAGAGCAGAATGAAGCAGACCTGCTTCAGAAAAGACACGTTTTCCCAACCTCTGTGAGGAAACAAACAAAGACTAATACAAAATAAATGCAGTTGTATTCTAGGATACGAGACTTTTTTTTTAAGTTCTGGCAGTAGGAGGGTGTTTTGTTTTTAGTAAGCACAGAAAAGCTATGAATTAAAATTGACATGGAATACAATTTCTAATATAGCTTACAATAAATATTTAAAACAAACATCTTTATGTGATAAAGCAAGTACAGCTGACCCTTGAGCAATACAGGGGTTAGGGGTGCTGACCCCCCTACCCAAAAATTTGAGTATAACTTTAGACTCCCCCCAAATTTAACTACAGTCCTTCAGTATCCATGGGAGATTGGTTCCAGGACCCCCAGAACACCAAATTCTGCAGATGCTCAAGCCCATATAAAACAGTGTACAACAATGCATACAGTTAGCCCTTTGTGTCTGTGGATTCCCAACTGGAGAATGAAAAGACTGTTTTCAATCCATGGTTGGATAAATCTGATACAAAACCTAGAGATATGGAGGTGTTGATTTTTTTTTTGTATATTTACTGAAAAATATTTTTGTGTTTATTTTTAAAAATCCACATATAAGTGGACCTGCACAGTTCAAACCCATGTTATTCAAGGGTCAAGTAAAATGTTAATGGGAGAATGTCAGAAGTTGGATATATTGGGTGTTCAACGTACAATTTTTAAAAACTTTTCTGTATGTTTGAAATTTTTCATAATAAAATGAGGGCTAAAATTTAATTTTAATTTAACATCGGGATTAAACACGATAATGTTCACAACCATATGGCAGCTGCCTAATAAATGTTAATCTATCTCCTTGTTCCTTTTGAACGATGTCAGCCGAAGAATAGACTGCCTCAAAAGTCAACAACTTAAGTTTCCAGCAATATACATGTATGTTCTCCAGCAAAGAACAGAACCTGAAAATGAAAAGCCTTCAACAATAAACAGAAATATAAGTGAGGTCCTTTTAAAGGCAAAGATGAACTCAGAAGAAAGGGGAATCCTCTAGGTGCCGGGAAAAGGGAGGGAGGTTTAAACACCATGGCACCAAGCAGAAGAGGAAGGGACACTTGGTCCATTAACCTAGGGCTTGGGGCTTAATGACCAGGAACAGGACACAAGATCTTGACCTTCATTTAACGAGTATAAAATTGGAACTGGGACCACTACATAAGGCTGAAACTACTTCTATAGTTTGAATCAAAGAGATTACAACACTGAAAACTGGTCACGAGGAAGTGTCTCCCTTTCCATACCTTTAGAACAGAAAAAAGAAAAACCGATTGCTTAACAGCATTCACCTTCCCAGAGACAATGGGAAAGGAACATTACTTATTGACATGACAAATCAAGTACTGCCACGTGAACTTGCCCTGACTTGCCCAGACAACGGCTAGCATTTTGGGCTCCCCTTTTCACGGTGTGGAATTGTCACTGGGAGTGTGTTACCCAGTACACCCTGTATCCAGGTGCTGCATGTGAGGTCTGGCCAACAAAATGTCAACAGAAGCAGAGCTGATCACCTCAGGGCCAGAGCTTTTAAGAACAGGCGGTTAAAAGGGTGAATTTTATGGTACACCAATTATATCTTAGGGAGGGAGGACAGGAGGAAGGGAGAAAGGGAGGATGGATGTATGGAAGGAAGGAAAGAAGGAAGGAAGGAAGGAAGGAAAAGGAAGGGAAGGAAGAAAGGGAGAAAGGGAAGGAGGGAGGAAGGTGATAAAGACTTAAAAGAAAAACAAACAAACAAACAAAAACAGCTAGCAGAATTTTTGACTCTCTTTTTCCTTCCTGAGAGCAGAAGCCTCTAAGGCCCTAGGAAATGGAACCACAAGGTGGGAGGAACCAGGGTCTCCGGATCATCAGGTGGCTGTGTCTCCCACAACTTCTCTTGTGTTAAGCTGCTGATATTTTTGGGTGTGGTGTTGCAGTTCTTTGCCCTAAATAATATGTTAACTGAAAGGAAATCTTTTATCTTGCAAGTTGGTAAAAGGCTTGGCTTGGCACAATCCAGTTTTTAAGACAAAATGGCCCTCTTGACACATAATGAAATTATACCTGTAGCTAGGTTTGTCAACACAGACAAATGGGAAAAAAATCTTCCTTTATCTTAAAATATTTAAAATATTCAATAAGTAACATATACATATGGATCAAATATTTTTTTAATTTAAAAAAATTACTTTTCAATTACTGTTGACATACAATATTAGTTTCAGCTGTACAAAACATAGTAACTAGACAGTTATATACACCTCGCAAAGTGATCACCCCAATAAGTCTATTATCCATCTGACATTGTACAGTTATCACAATATTACTGACTATATTCCCTATGCTGTACTTTACATCCCCTTGACTTTTTTTCAATTATAGTTGATATTTAATACTATTTTATATTCATTTCAGGTGTACAGCATAGTGGTTAGACATCTATATAATTCATGAAGTGATTCCCCATTAGTCTAGTACCCACCTGACACTACACATGATTCTTACAATATTACTGATTATATTCCCCATATTCTACTTTACACCCCCATGACTATTTTATAATTACCAATTTGTACTTCTTAATCCTTTCGCCTTTTTCACCCAGCCCCCAATGGCCCTCCCATCTGGTAACCATCAGTTTGCTTCAAATATATATATTTTAAGAATAAAATATATAAAAAACACAGTGGAAAGCTTCCCGTTTGTTATCCTCTGTTAGCCTAGTTTCTTCTGCATCCTTCCAGAGTATTCTAATGCAAATGCAAGCAAACGTTAATAAATATTTTTATTCTTCCTCCTTGATTACAAAAAGGACGGCATACAACATTGAGCAGTAACTACTCTCTTCATTTAACAGATCTTGAAGATCTTTCCATTCCTGACACAAAGGGCTCTTTCCCACAGCAATACAAGAGTTCATTGCCTAGATGTACATTAATTTGTTTAATCACTCCCTTACTGAAGCGTGATGGGGTGCTACCAATTGTGTGCTATTACCAAAAAAATGCTTCAATAAAACACCTCCCACACTATTCATCAAATTGTTATATACAAATTTTCAGAAGTAGGACTGTTGGGTCAAAGGATATATACATATATTTGCAATTTTAACAAATAATTCTCAATCTCCTTTTCTAACAATTTCTACCCATTCATTTCCATGTGATATGACAGAAGTTAAAATCCAAGGGATGGTGATTTCTACTTCCACTTATGAAGGATTAATTACTATAGGAATTGCCCCCATAGTAATTAACAACTAGGCAAAATACAATAACTTTCAGTCTTTGGACAAGGACTCTGATCCCTGGGAGAAGGGAAACAAATAAGGTGAGCCTGATGATTACCCCAGCTTATTGCTTGGAGATTGTTTCCAGGCTGCAGCACAGGGAGCGGGAACACAAACAGTAACTGGTGTTCTTTTCTTTTTTTTTAAAGATTTTTATTGGGGAATTGGGGGATGGGAACAGTGCTGGGGAATTGGGGTAAGGGGAACAGATAAGTTGCTTTCCTTTTGTTCTTCAGTCTAGTTGTGGAGGACGTTGCTTCACTGGCCCATGTTGGTGTTATCATTGCGCTCTTCCCGGGTTAGGCAGATCAGTCGCTGGCTTCTGGATGGCCGCTGGCCACTCACGCTGGCTGCTGGCTACACATGGTAGCCCATGGCAACCCACTGCAACAGGGGCTGCAGCCTACACTGTAGCCGGCGACTCATGGCAGCCGAGCTCCAGGTTGAACTGTTGTTCAGCATCTTAGCTGTGGAGGGCAGTGTCACTGGCCCTCATATGTGGGAT
>NW_017731452.1:3659323-3665394 GCF_001890085.2 Hipposideros armiger | reverse complement strand
ACACACATATATTCCCACATATATATATACACACATATATTCCCCAATATATATATATTTACATATATTCCCATATATATTCCCCAATTAAAACTTCCAAAGATGAAAAACAGAATATCTAAAATAAAAAATACACTGATGGCATTAATAACAGACTGAAAACTACCAATATTTAAAGAAAAAAATCAGTGTGCCTAAATATATAGCAGTAGTTATCCAAAATGAAATGGATTGGCTGGGGGAAGTGAAGAACAGAGCCTCATGATTTGTGAGTGAGTCAGTAGCAAGCAAGTTAACCTATGTAAGATTAGAGCCCAGGAGGGAAGGAACAGAAAAACAATCTGAAGAAATAATGGACACATAGTATGTGTTCAAATATTTGTTGACAGATTTAAATAAAAATGGGAAAGAGCTATAAAAATACGGAAAACAATAATATAAAAATACATTACATATGCAAATGTGCAAGTTATCAGAAAAGTAATGTGGTAACATGGAAAGACTGAGGCTTTGAATTTAAAAAGACTTGGGCTGGAGTCTAAGCTCTGTTTCTTAATGCTATGTGACTTGGGCAAATCACAATCCATCTGATTCATTTTACTTTAATCAGTAAAATAAGGCTGATGTCTGTCCTATCTACTACATACCACTATCAAGAGCTGCAAATGAGATAAAAAGGGTTCCGTAAATTAAATGTTGGATAGCAACTTGACTTAGAATAATGAAATATTTATTGAGAAGATTATTAGGCATATCAGTTTTTGAAAAACAAGAATATTTGATGAGCTCCTCTCTGACATTTACACCTGGTTCCACATCTCCCCTATGGTAAAGGAGTTAGGAAACATTTTTTCAAAACACATTATTTTATATGAATGAAACTCTCAAGTCATCTTTCTCAAGCCAAATAGTAATCTTGCTGATTAATTAACCTATGAAGTAAAATGCTCAGTAAACAATTTACAAATGAATGAGTAAAAAGTATAATGTAAAAGTTTAAGTATAAGATTAAAGTAATGGCTTCTCTTCTTTTGGTCCTGGGGACAGATAAGCCAAATGACAAACTGGAAAAAGAAATTTCAGGAACACCCCCCAAGGTGAGAGAACCCCACATTAAATGACTAATTCCTCTTATCTCCTCCTTCTTAACTATAGATTTTAAGATGATACAAAAGGTAACAACGAAACTGCCAGAAAGGAGATACTATTTACTCAAAATCTAAATTAGGTTAAACCATATGAAACTGTTGCTTTTGTAAGTCAAATATGATCAAATATTGGTAATTTCTTATTGTTCAATCTAATAAAAACAATGAAGCCTAGAAACAATACTTAAAGGGTAGCAAGGAGAGGGGCAATGGGCTGTACAAAGGGAAAAATATGGAGCAATATTTTGGCGCAGAAAATTCTCAAACCACTGAATTCAAAATCTTTACCAACAACCGATATTTACATGTAAACCCTGTAAACTCGAGAGCTGTACTCTCTGGAAGCCCACACCACTACACTATGTATTTGTGGGTGTGGGGCAGCAGGATGTTGTGTAAGGGGCTAGTGGGAAGTAGTGCAGAGCTGGAGAAGCAGGCTCACACCATCAGGCTAAATAAAGAATGTGAATTTGTTTCCTTAAGAGGAAGGGAACCACACCAATCCCTTCGGACTTCAGCTTTCAATGCCCTGATTTCTTCTATTTCAGATACACTATAAAGTTGAAAAACCAATACACAATAGTAAAATTCCTTGAAACTTCTTATAATGATAAAAAGCAACAACAACTGGAAACACTAAAAGCTCCTATCTATACACATTTTCATAAAAATAGCCAGGTCCTACTAAATCTATCAAATCCAAGTTTTAATATGAGATTGTGGAATTTTAACGGTTTCAAAACTATTCAAAACGAACTCTGCTACCTAATTACCTCAGAAAAAAGGCTTACATACTAAAAATATTTCGCACTGTCCTTAATGGATTACTAATTTATGTATTTATACTTTAATACACTGTTTCATAGATCAGAAAAAGTTCCAACCTTAGCAATATAAAAGTCCTTACATATTACTTTCCCCCTGAAAAGTTGCCACTTTTGGGGAAAATTTTGGTGATTTTTATATTTATCTGGTTTTACAAAGGACAAAAAAGATATAATCAATGCCTTCTACTTTTCAGCAATAAAATACCTATGTTCTTAGTCATTCCATTCGACAGAGGGAGGATCTGTTTTAAGCAGTGCCATCTCCAAAATATTAAGAACTAATTTTTTTCCTTTTATGAGAGAATGCAGTTCTACTTTGTCTGATATGTGGTATATTCCATATTTAGGCATTATTTAGGCCCAAAGAACTAAAGAACACTTGGTAGAACTAAATTCTTTTACCTAGAGAATTCAGCCCTTTGCACTCTATAATCTCAAAGTGTAACATTTTAAATACCTGGTAAGACTATATAAATCTTCTTAACCTTACTCTTCAAGCAAATTCAACTACAGTTTTTTTGAAGGATCTCTGGAAAGATTATATAAAAGGTGTGCAGCACTGCAGATCACATTTCTCTTAAGACTGTGAACATAAAGCCTTATCTTGAATTATTTCATCTGTAACAAAGGGAAAGGGAAGGGAAAGACCATTTATGGGCAAATGCAATTTGATGGTCTATATATTTAAAATTTTTTCATCTTTACCATAACCCTGTTGAGAGTCGGTTTCATTTCTCAATTGTATAGATAAGAAAATTGAAGGTTGAAGAGATTAATTTGTCCAAGGTCACAGTAAGTGGTAAGCGAGCTAAGATTTTATCTAGACACACAACTGAATCTACATAGATTTTATCTATACACTTTGTAGTTGTAAAGCTCATTCTATTTTTCTACTCACCACTTTGCTTCTCCTACTATGAGCTCCACATAACTATAGGGGCTTATCTCTTCTGATTTTTTATTGCATATGTAATAGGTGTGCTCAGTAGATGGCACTAATTAACAGATGGCAGATTCTGTTCATGATTATAACTCCTTATTACATCCTCTTACCCCTTGATGAAGTTTCTGTCCACTTCATTTTATCACATTACAGATCTGACTCGGCCAGTGCAGGAACTTTGGGAATTCTGTTAACTAGCAGGCTGTCTTTCTAATTTAAACTTAAATTACAAATGAAACCTTCCTAGATACCAGAAAACTTTCTTTAAACATGATTTCTCTTTCTTTTTTTGTAACTTTGCATTTGAATTAATTTATAACTTATATGCACATTCTCCTGGTTAATTTCATTTCACTTCACTGTTTACCTTATTATTTTAACTATATATCACAATTTGTTCTTGTTTAAAGGAAACTAAAACCGTTTTAAGAGTTTGTTGTTTTACAAATGTACAGATACAGGAATTAAGTCAACACCCATTTTCACTATGACTCCACCCATAAAGAG
Organism: Hipposideros armiger; assembly: GCF_001890085.2. Lineage (NCBI taxonomy): Eukaryota > Metazoa > Chordata > Mammalia > Chiroptera > Hipposideridae > Hipposideros > Hipposideros armiger. The sequence continues at coordinate 3,661,969 of NW_017731452.1, read as the reverse complement.
TTCTACATGTAGGGCCAGCTGAGTGGCTCAGCTGGTTAAGAGCTTGCTCAAGAGTGCGAGCTCTAAGCAACAGGGTCCCTGCCTGGTTCGATTCCCAGCCTGAGCTGAGCAGCAGCTGAGCTGCCAACAGGTGGCAGGATAAAAAAAAAGCTCTACATATTATTCAAGCCTTCAATAGAATTTATAAGTATTGTAAATATCATGCATTCAATCTAACATAATTTTCTAATTTCAGTAAAATTATTAAAGCTGAATGAAAACAGGTGCCTGGTTCTCTTAATTCACTATTTTTAGATTCCCATCCACACTGCTTGTTCCTCCACACTCTATTCTAATGCAGATACAAGGTTAGTACTGGCACAGTTCTGAGGGCCATCACTTGAGATTCTTTCTTAAGTTTCAAACTTATCTAGCTCAACCAAATAAAGATGAGTCACTTATGACTTCCAGTTCTATAAGACTATTGTTCTTCTCAAGTTGAAGTAGCCACAGCATACCTTACAATTCATAAACTAGGCATGCTCATGCTGAGGATGAGGATGAGATCCATCCATTAACCAGATTGGGAGACAGTTTAAGGTAGCTAAATTAATAAATTCAAGATATGAATCACCAACTTAAGAAGACTGGAAAGTACTAAAGAGCCTTTTTTCTGACCCTCCCAACCATTTCTTCTTCTGTACGCACATAGCATTTAATCTATCTTCTCTTATGGTACTTACTGCTTTCTAACTTATATTATGGTTTTTAGCAAAGGTTTTTTCTTCTTCTTCTTCTTCTTCTTCTTCAGTGCTGTCCAATAGAAATATAATGTGAGCCACATATTTTATGTTTTCTAGTAGTCACATTAACAAATAAAAAGTAAAATTGACTTTAATAATGTATTTAACTTAATATATCCAAAATATTGTCATTTAAATCAATGTAATCAATATAAAAACGAGATACTTTATATTTTTTTGTGGGGGACATGAAGTCTTCGAAATCAAGTGTGTATTTTATACTTAGAGCAGGTCTCAATCCAAACTACCCATTTTCAACTGTTGCTTTTTAAAATAATATATAAATATCTCAAAAAACAGGAGAAGGTTTTTTTGGACTGTTGTTGACTAAATTTGTTTTGAACATATTAGGAGAAATGTACAAAAGAGAAATATACCATTTCATCTTTTGGACTGTTCAAGTATTTTATTTTCTTCCAAAGAACAATGAATTATTAAGCAACTATATTGCTGTAAAGCACTCTTATCAAGAGATGTCTTAAAGTGTTTGCCATAAATGACAGTGCTATTTTATAGATAACTCTCAATTATCTGCAGGAATATTTTTACCTCAGGTTGGAATCAAAACACTCCCCATTTCTGGGCTTTGGAGAAGCAGCGAGTGGTGCATGTAAGACCTTTTATAATCTGGACTCTGGGAAAATTCTCAAACTGTATTTCAGTCAGTACAGCCCCCATAATTTCCCAAAGCATCCCCCCTTTCAACTGTGCTTATGATTCCCTTGCAAAGTTTTGTATTTCTACAGATCAAGGAATCACAACGTACCAGAGCTGGAAACATCTGAAGACATAATCCAGTCTTAATACTTTCCCAAGCATGTATTGTAGGTGGTAAGCAAGGTGATTTCAGGTGGTATGTGTTAGCATGCTATACTTCAATGGCCATATACTGCGTTTAATACAAATTAGAAAAATATAACAAGTACATCAACCTCAAGAATCCGTGTATATTCTCACTTACAACAGGGCTAAAGTACACAGTCCCTACTAAAAGGGGGAAAAAAAGTGATATGATTTTTAAGCTAAGAGTGGCAGAGCTGGGTTCCCCCCAAGTCTAATCCTAACTTTGTGCTCTTTTCATTGCTCTAAAGAACTTACTGTTTGTATGACACCAAGTGATTAACACTCCTGATCACAGTCTCATTTACCAAACCAACTGTAAGCAATAGTGGTGTGTTAAAGTACTAGTGTTCTTCCACAATGATAGGTACCTAATAGGAGATCAATAATGCCTTGATTATGTGGTTAGATCGCTTCCACCCACTGAGAGTTAGCATTGGAAGACATTCCTATGGCTAAAACAAAACAATTGTAATACGTCCTAAAGCCAAACAATGTTTGGATTAATTGCTGTTTGCATTATTCATATCACTGTTTCCCTCCATGAATGAATAAGGCATCAGAAGATGGTACACACATAAATCCTAGAAACTACAGGCATACCTCATTTTATTAATACCACGTCTCACTTGATTGTGCATCAGATGTTGCATTTTTTACAAATTGCGGGCAAGACCCTCCACCAGCAAAAAGATTACGACTCGCTTATTGTGGTAGTCAGAAACCAAACCCACAATATCTCTGAGGTATGACTGTATACAGTATACACATACAAAGAATACACGAGGTCGGACAATTAAGTTCAAAAACTCATCATAGAAAAAGTGCTACATACCTCATTGCTGAATATCACTATGGTCACCTTTGAAGTACTCCCCTTGGGAAGCTATGCATTGACATCAGTGCCTAGTCCACCCTTCAAAGCAATTTTGGAACTCTTTCTCTGGAATGGCCATCAGAGCTATTACTGTATTATCCTTGATGTCCTGAATATTATCAAAATGTCTTCCTTTCAATATTTCCT